>NC_057724.1:22974087-23002106 GCF_004010195.1 Chiloscyllium plagiosum
CCCCCACCCTCCTCTAGCTTATCTCTCCACGCTTCAGGCTCTCTGCCTTTATTCCTGATGAAGGGCTTTTGCCCGAAACATCGATTTTGCCTGTCCTCGGATGCTGCCTGAATTGCTGTGCTCTTCCAGCACCACTGATCCAGAATCATGCATCCAAAGCTGAGATTTATGGTCCATGCATCCTGGTGAGAAGCATGTATAGTGGTAGAGTGAGCAGTTGCCCTGTGAGAATGAAGGAGTAAAGGGAAAAGATGGTGGCACTTACTATTGCAGAGTACGGAACACCATTGACCTTTTTTGTACATCCTGGAAGAATCTTTATTACCTGGGATACAGCACTGACCAATACTTCACATTTTTGTTCAGGCTGGTTGTGTTGTAGTGGTGCAGCTTCCTGGCTGGAGAAAGGACTGCTGCCCTCTGCATTATTCCATCCTTAAGTTTCCTAGCCATGAAGTGGGAAGCAAGTTTCTCTTTCCCCTAGGCCATGTGTTCAGTAATCACAATCGAGCATCAGTGTGAGAGTCAGTTCTTGGCTTGCAACATTTCAAATGGCATGCAACTGGGCTTTAAATACAGTGCCAGAAGAGTGAAAGCTAGCTGAAGCCTGCTGTAGTGAGTACTTACGCTTCTTCTACTGTGCAAAACCTCAGGATTTTCCAAGCATGGTGCCCAACAGCTTGGTTATATAAATAACGAGGTGAAGGATAGAAGCTTGCATGAGAAAAGTCACTCCACGCTATAGCAGACCAGGTATTTGAATTAGAAATGGGCAAGTCTTACCCTATAGTCTATCACAGCTGGCAACACAAAATTCTTGTTGTGATACTAATTGCCTGTAGAAATGTTTGCAAAGAACCAAGGCACAAGAAGAGTCCTGCCATTAGATTTATTTTAAACATGTCAAGAGTTAAAATTGCAGATGGTGTTTCTTCCTCAAAAAATTCAAGCTGAAAATGTGACATCCCTTCAATGTTTAAAATGGGAATATGTTTATTATAAGAATTGGGCATGAAATACTTTGAAGGATAGAGTGATCATAAACTCCAGAGAACAGGTAACTTATTCATCTCAAGTGAAAGGAATGCAGATATATATTTAACTAATTTTATACATTAAATTTTATGATATCACAATTAACCTTGCAATGTTAAGAGTGAACTAATTAGTTTAATGAGGCCAGTTCCTAGAATAAAATGCTGTATGATATACCCCAAAATAACTATTAGTTGCCACAAGTTATCAGTACTCTTCTATGCTGAAGAAGTACATGCTGTTTTGATATTACAATGTGAACACACTTCCTTTGAAAAGGTGCTCTCCATATTGTCCATCTTTATCCTCATGGTTCAAAATCACACAACACCAGGTTATAGTCCAACAGGTTTAATTGGAAGCACACTAGCTTTCGGAGCGATGCTCCTTCATCAGGTGATTGTGGAGGGCTCGATCGTAACACAGAATTTATAGCAAAAATTTGCAGTGTGATGTAACTGAAATTATACATTGAAGAATTGATTGTCTGTAACAGACACCCCAGTCCAACGCCGGCATCTCCGAATCATGACATTTATCCTCTGAGAAGCATAGATGGTCTTTATTATAAATCTCTCCAGGTGGTCAGCAAAAAGGACCCATAGGTTGAGAATACAGAATAGTCCAGGCTAGTACCTTTATTGCATGTGATTATTCATCAATACCACAGCTGACAACTGACAATGCTCAGTGAACCAGTGAAAGTGAATTGGAATGATGGATAACCTTAAAGCTCTCGCCCATGACCTTCTGAATTGGACTTAAACACCAAAATCTCTCTTCATAATGAGCCCTCTACATCTTACTCTTTCATATCATCTTTCAATACAACTCATTTCTCATTAAAAATTTAATTATGTTCTAATCCACAAGGAGCACTGCTTAAACAAGGCGTGGGAAATGAGAGCAACATTTAATTAATTGAGTTATAATATTTCTGTAATCAATGACAGATTATTTGTCTGTAAAACTGAGTTGGCAATTTTGAATGTAGCTTTAATACTCTAGTGGAAGCAAAAACAAATTGCATTGTTCTTCCTTATCAGTTTATCCCAGGAATTCACAATGGAAAGGAAAGCATTTCATTAAACATTGGGGTTTATTTGTTTCAACCTCAAGACTGTTAACTGTTTTCTTCTGCCAAGGACAAGGAGAATATTTTAATCTGTAGGAGTTGCAACATTCAATAAGAAAGTGTGAGAGCAAGAAAACATGGGAAAAGAAAGGGGGGGGAATGAGAAAGAATCTGAAAAAAGGGAAAGAACCAGAGATGCAGGAGAAAATAAATAATTTGGCAGTATAATATCGATGTGATAATGAAAGAACATAAGAAATAGGAACCTTCATTTGCCCCCTCAAGCCTGTTCTGCCATTCAATACAATCATAGCTGATCTGATATTCCTCATATCTACTTTCAAGCATTTTCCCTGTAACTCTTGATTCCCATACTAATCACAAATCTGTCTATCTCAGTCATAAATATGCACACAGTTTCTGTCACCATAGATCACCGTGGCAAGAAGTTCCTAAGACTCACAGCCCTCTCAGAAAATAAATTCCTCCTCATCTCAATTTTAAATTGGCACCCCTTAATTCTAAGGCTATGACCTCTGATCCTAGATCTCCTACGGGGGTAAACATCCTCTCAGCACCTAACCTGTCAATCTATTTCAGAATCCATTATATTGCAAGAAAAAAAATCTCTCATTCTTCTGAACTCCGATGAGTAAAGTTCTAATCATTTTGCCTTTCCTCAGAAGACAGTCCCTCCAGACCAGCGATCATTCCAGTGAACCTTCTCTGAACTGCTTCCGATGAAATATCTTCCTAAAATAAGGGCACTCAATCAGCTCGCAGTACTCCAGATGTGGCCTCACCAGTATCTTGTACATCGCAATAAGATTTCCCTATTCCTATATTTCAACCCCCCTGAAGTAAGGGCCAACATTCCATGAGCCTTCCTGATTACCTGTTGCACTTGCATGCTAGCTTTCTGTATTTCATCTACAAATATTCTCAAACCATAGAGTAATAGAGATATACAGCATGAAATCAGACCGTCAGTCCAACTTGTCCATGCCAACCAAATATCCTAAATTAATCTAGTCCCATTTGCCAGCATTTGGGCAATATCCCTCTAAACAGTTCCTATTCATATACCCATCCAATGTCTCAATGGTACTAACCTCTACGACTTCCTCTGGCAGCTTATTCCACACATGCACCACTCTCTGTGTAAAATAGTTGCCCCTTTTAAATCTTTTCCCTCTCATCTTAACTTATGCCGTCTAGGTTTGGACTTGCCCACCCTAGGAATAAGACCATGTTTATTTACCTTTTGAATACCCCTCATGATTTTACAAACCTCTATAATGTCACCCCTCACCTCTGATGCTCCAGGGGAAATAGCCCCAGCCTATTCAACCTCTCCCTCTAGTTCAGACTCTCCAACCCTGGCAACACCCTTGCAAAACTTTTCTGAAAACTTTATAGTTTCGCAACATCCTTCCAATATCAGGGAAATCTGCATTGCATCCAGTGGTCTAGTGGCCTAACCAATGCCCTGTACAGCTGCAACATGACCTCCTGACTCTGATATTCAATGTACTGACCAAAAAAGGTACAGCATACCAAGTGCCTTTGGTGATGATCTTTGCATCCTCACTGTCCACTGGAGTAGTGCCAGATGATTAGAAGGGTGGCAAAATGTTCAAGAAAGGGAATAAGGATAACTCTGGGAATCTCCACAGAGATCTACAAATATTCTACAAGTATTCTCAAGCCATGCTGCCTTGAGTAGAGGGTATGTCTGATGAAGAAAGTTCGAGGGAACCAGGGCTTTTCTCAATTGAGCAAAGAAGGATGAGAAGTGATTTGATAGAGATGCACAAGATGACGAGAGGCATAGATAGAGTGTATAGCCAGAGACTTTGCCCCAGGGTGGAAATGGCTATCATGAGGGGACATGATTTTAAGGTGATTGGAGAAAGGTTTAGGGGAGATGTCAGAGGGAGGTTCTTTACACAGAGAATGGTGTGTGCATGGAATGCACTGCCGGCAATGGTAGTAGAGTCATACATTAGGGACATTTAATCAACTCTTGGATAGGCACATGGATAATAGTAAAATGAAGGGTATGTAGGTCTTCGAGTAGGATAAAAGATTGGCACAACATCGAAGGCCAAAGGGCCTGTACTGCGCTGTGCTGTTCTACGTTCTATGCATTATGTTCAGTATCTTACCTACTTATGACTCCACTTTCAAGGAACTATGTACCAGCACTCCAAGGTGTCTTTGTTCAGCAATACCTCCCAGGACCTTACTATTAAGTGCACAAGTCCTGCCCTGATTTGCCTTTCCAAAACGCAGCACATCGCATTTATCTGAATTAAACTCCATCTGCCACTTCTCAGCCCATTGACCCATCTGATCAAGATCCTGTTGTACTCTGAGGAAACCTTCTTTGTTATCCACTGCACCTCCAATTTGGTGTCAGCTGCATACTTTCTAACCATACCTCATATATTCACATTCAAAACATTTATATAAATGACCAAAAGCAGTGGACTCAGCATCGACCTTTGTGGCACATCGCTGGTCAGAGGCCTCCAGTCTGGAAAGCAGCCATCCACCATCAGCTTCTACCTTCAAGCCAATGCTGTATCCAATGGCTAGTTCTCTGTGTATTCCAAGTGATCTAACCTTGCTAACCAGTATACCATGAGGAACCTTATCAAATGCAGTCCCTCTGTATTGCAGTGTTCTGCAATTTTTCTCATTTTAAATGACATGCTGTTTATTTTGTTCTCCTTTCCAAAATGAAAAACTTCACATTTTTCCACATTATTCTTCATTTGCCAACTTATTGCCCATTTAATTAACCTATAAATCTCTCTCTGCAAACTGTTTCTAACCTTCTCGTAGCCTGCCTTTCCACCTATTTTTGGGTTGTCTGCAAATTTGACTACAGTACAGTGACTTCTTCCTACAAGTCATTAACATATATTGTAAACAGTTGTAGTCTCCACACTGATCCCTGTGGAATCCCACTGGTCACAAGTCACAAAATGGAGAAAGGACCCCTCATTCCCATTTGCTACTTCCTGCCCACAAGCTAATTTTCCATCCTTTTCAATATACTACTTATAATATTATGGGTTCTCATCTTATGTCTTAACCCTTTGTGAAGGACCTTATCGAATGCATTTTGGAAGTCCAAATACACACATCTACTGGTCCCTCTCTATTCACTTTTTTTGAGACTTCCTTGAGAAACCTTAATGAATTAGTCAGACATAATTTCCCTTTCTGCTTGATTAGATTATGATGTGCTTACTTAGCTGACACAGCTCTTAGACATAGGACAATGGCCAAACTTGGTGAGGCAGGCACAACATGGTAAATAAGAATTTAGTGTATTGTTATAAAATACAATCATATGATGTAACTTCCAGATCATAAATCATGCCTAAGACGTTAAGACTGTTATTTGATATTATTCAAACTGCTCTATTTGGTTGGATTGCAGTTTTCCAATTATCAATGAATTGATTTTTACAAAGGACAACACATTTACAGAATGCATGAGTGAAATACTGTGGATGCTGGAAACATGAATAGAAACACAGAAAATGCTGTAAATATCGTGTAGCTCTGGCAACATGTGAAGACAGAAACATAGCTATTATGATTTACCTATAATCGAGGGTGAAAACTGAAAATAGGACCTAGTTTTACATCTCAATCCCACACAACTCACTTTAGATACTCCCATAATCATTTTTCAATGATTCAATCAATGAAAGACTAGGGACTGAGCTCTTGGTCCAATCAGGGGTGTCACTTAGATGAAAAGGCTGAGCCTACAACTCATTCAATGAAGTATTACCTGGCTACGTGTTATCTTCTATCATCAGCAGAATCACAAATTCACAATCACAATGGAAAATGGCTACCCCCACATTTTTGAGAGTGTGGGCTCTACCTGTGGGTGATGTGAATCCCTTCTAGGGCCATTTACTTTAAACAGACACTCACAGTTCCGGTGGATATCTGTTATCACTGAATTGTGGATGGAACCTAATGCATTGATTTACTATCTCAACTAAAAATCCTAATTGGAAGTAATCCAGACCATGTCAATGAACATTACAAATTAATCATTGTGAAACATGTGAAGCAGAATTCACAGCAGGTAAGTTGTAAATTTTCATCTAAGTTTCAGAATCCATGAAGACATTCCAAGATCTGCAATTTGCACAAGTTCTAGGGTTTGCTCACCTCAAACCTTGGACAGTAAAATGTGAAAAACATTATCCTGTATGCAATGCTTACTTGAGTAATGTAGGAATCGATGTGGGGAAGAGAAGATCACTACATGTGCAATCTCCTACCTGAACATGTCTCAACAGACTTGTGCAGCTCATATCTATAGGAGTTCCTTTAAAGATATTCCATTCGCCTCTTATCAAAAGCTTCCATGTCCTAATGGAAGTCAGAAGAATAAGTAGATCATTTAGCACATCGAGTCTGTTCTGCCATTCAGTGAGATCATGGCATATCTGATAATCCTTAACTCAACTTTGCTGTCTTTTCACGTAACCCTTGATTCCCTTACTGATTAAAAATCTGTCTGTCTCAGCCTTGAATGTACTGAATAATCCAGCCTCAACAGCCATCTGCAGTAAATAATTCCACAGATTCACAAATCTCTGAGAGAAGCGATTTCTCCTCAGCGCAGTTTTAAATGTGCCATTCTTTATTCTGAAATTAAGCTCTCTGGTCTGAGACTCTCCCACAAGGGAAACAAATCTTCCGCACCTACCCTATAGGTTTTCAAAGAACTTTGTATTTTTCAATAAAGTTGCCTTTCATTCTTCTATATTCTGGCAAGTGTATGCCCTATTTACTGAACCTCTCCTCGTTAGACTGTCTCTCCATACCTAGTATCAGCCTAGTGAACTTCTTTGGACTCATCCAATTCCAGTACCTCTTTCCTCAGATAACAGATCCAAAACAGCAATATTTCAGCTGTCAACAATGGATCCAGACAACAAAGTTGTCAGCGTCTCTGTGGCCATTACATGATTCACATTCAAAGAATACACTGAGGAACACGTATTTGCACTAGCACCAAATTTCAGTAGATGTGGAGCTGCCTCCTAATGCAGAGTTTCCAGCTGTATGTGCCCTCATGATTGGAGAAAATGTAGGTGGCAACTGATGTTCATCTTCCATGGAACATTGCTATACTCTGTGTAAAGCTAGGGATTGGACAGCCTTGTCATGATCCCCAGAATATCTACAATGTAACATCTTCTTCCACTGAGGCCAACCAGGCCAATAAGATATACCTTTAACATGAGGTTCCCATGCAGATCACATTTAGGCCTTGGTTGTAGTATAGTACAGAACAGAGAGAGGGAGGTCACCCACTAATCCTTGGATGCTTTTATCTGGATACTGGAAGTTGCAACAAGGGTATGTGATTGACAATGAGAATCTGTGAGAGCTACATGATTGCATAAGGATGCTCATCGGACAGAACAACACATTCATCATCCTACAGTATAGTCACATTGACCAAAGCAACCCGAGCAAGATTTGTTTGGCCATTGCTTTCAACTGGGTTCTGTAACTGACTCTAAACGTTTTGATGCTGAATCGACCGTCTCCTGTTTAATCCCAACTGCAAATGCAGCTCACCAGTTTTTTCTTTCCTAGTTTGTCCTGTTGTTTAGTAAATGGTAAGGTTTGCAAACTAATGGAAGCTTTCACAACATCTGATGTTCTCTCATTCAATCATGACAACATTTCATGTTACAATTTGCTCTAAAGAAATAGCTATCCATCACACAGGGCAAGAACATCATTTGATGATAAGGATGGCTAGCCTCTTTTAACTTCATTCTTGTAGGTGCAGCTATGATGACAATCACACAGTTGGTGATGAGAAGTGAACATAAATTTGCATATGTAATGCTCAATTTACAGTGACAATTTATGATAGCCACATATGAGCCCTTTGAAAATTTGTTTTTCCTCTCTACATGGGTCCTGCATCGGAGGTGGAAGGAGCCTGCCGCACTTTATAATCTGTTTCCCTTGTGGTTTCAGCAGGCAACACCAGAGCCAGCTGTAGTTAAAGAGCTCAATGCTGAGTACATCCTGGCCAGGTATAGGCTTATCATCCTCAGCATGTGCATCACAAGCAAGGAAAAAACTGGGGGGGTGGGGGGTGGGATGTTAGTATCTTGGCAAGAGCTCTTCATTGACACCGCCACCCTGTTTCCTAAGCAATGGAAAGCTGGAGTAACATTAAAGTCTTCCCTCCCTCTGAGGTATTACCATAGATACTGAGCACAACTATCTACATCAAGGGAGTGTGGATGTCTACAAATATTTGGCAGATGCTGAACATGTTGGACCTAGCTCTCCATGACAGCTACCAACCTATCCATGCAGATAGCTAGATGCTAGTGTGCTGGAAATAGAACACTACAGGAGGCATTGGTGGAGTGCTCCAACCTTTGAACCAGTTTCCCCAAGTGTCTCTGACACTCTGCTGCTGCCTTTGTGTTTGTTTGTGTATTCTGTTGGAGTTGTTGATGTCTAACACCATGAGTTCCTCTACAGCCCAGGGTTGAGCAGGTAACAGGTCTCTGCAATCCTCTGAGTGCTAGTGGCCTGGGGCAGTACTTCATTGTTGTGGAGAATAAGCAGCGTCATGCTCATCAGAATTTCCCTCCCAGGTTAATCTCGAGTATCTAATGAAGAGCGAGTATCTGAGCAAGAGACAGCGTTGCCAGCGGTATATATGCCTTGTTCCTCAGATGTGGAGAAGGAGATACTGGTAGGAGAAGTTGCTCTCCTCTGGGCAGAGACTCTGCAGATATGGCAGGTGTCTGTAGATGTTAGGAGGGAATGAGTTGTGAAATAGAGATAGGAGCAATATTAAGACCAAATTCACAGACATTGGAATGGGAGAACATTGTAATGAATCTTACTTGGTTACTGGGTCATGGAGATCTTTGTGTTCTTACATGAGTGATCTCACTCCTCAACCATGAGCTCAACTATTTTCTCCTTTTTAGGATGAGCAGAAGAATTTGACTTGATTTGATTTAGTATTTCTACATGTATCTAGGTATAATGAAATATTTTGTTTTGCATGTAGTTCAGACAGATCATGCTATATAAAATGTATTAGGGTAATAAAAAAGAGTCGAACGTGGGCACTCCAGCACTGGTGTTGGTTCTCTTTTCCGTACTGTGGGCTGTTTGCTTCTGAAATAAGACAAAAGGAGGGATTGAGTGAGCTGATAATCTATGGCAGAGGTATTAGTGTTAGTGCAGTTGGAGGAAAGCTGGTGAGGTGTCCTGAGTGACTGAATGGGGAGTGCCGAGGGGATGCAAGTTTATTTGTCTGGGAAGCTCGAGTGGGTAAGAACCATTCAAGGAAAGTGTGGCATGCAAAAGTAGTATCAATATACTACAGATTGCAATCAGTAAGAATAGACAGGAACACCACTTTCAGCGTAATTCTCAACACTGGTCTGCTATAAGACTGCATACTCAGCCCCCTACTATGCTCCTTATACACTCATGACTGTGTGACCAAATTCTGCCCCAATTCTGTTTTCAAGTTTGCTGATGACACGATTGTTGAAGGCCACATCTCAAACAGAGATGAGATAGAATACAGGAAAGAGACTGAGTGCTTAGCAGGATGGTGGAAAGACAACAATCACTCCATCAATGTCAGCAAAAGCTGGTCTTCAGGAGGCAGAGTGAAGGGCACACCCCATCTGCATCAATGGTGCTGAGGTGGAAATGATCGAGAGCATCAAGTTCCTGGGAGTGATAATCACCAACAATTTGTCCGGGTCTACCCACATCAAGAAAGCATACGATCTCTGTACTTCCTCAGGAGGCTCAGGAAATTTGGCATGTTTGGCAGGACTCTTGACAATTTTTATAGATGCACCACAGAAAGCATTCCATCTGGATATATGACATGGTATAGCAACTGCTCTGCCCAAGACGCAAGAAATTATAGAGAGCCAAGAATACAGCCCAATCCATCATGAAAAACATCCATTGACTCCATCCATATTTTCCTCTGCCTCAAGAAAGCAATCAACATAATCAAGACCCCTCCCACCCCAGGATGCTCTCTTCCACCTGCTTCTGTCAGGCAGAAGATATAAAAGTCTGAATACATATGAAAAGATTTTAAGTACAGCATCTTCCTCGCTGTTATCAGACATTTGAATGGATCTCTCAAATGTTAGTGTTGATCTCTCTCTCTCAGTGCACCTTCTCTGTGGCTGTAACACTGTATTCTGCACTCTGATCTGCTACCCTGATGCACTTTATGTGATGCAAACTGCCTGTTCAGCACATTTCACTGTATGGCAGTACATGTGACAATAATAAATCAATCAATCAATTGAAAAGAAATGCCCACTACTGCTTTCATTTTACAAGAAAACCTTTGACTTTAAAAATGAAAACAGCTCCCTGTTTGCAAGAAAGCAAGGCACCATGCTACACTGATTATTTTTAAAACTTAAATATGGCATTGGAAAATTGGAAAAAGTGGTTGCAATATTTGTTGTATATTTTATAATTTATAATACAAAGTGAGAAATAATTATGATTAATGAGATGACAACACATTAATGGCAAAACATTTTGAAAGACAGAAAGAAATTAAATATTATACAACTGATTTTATATTCCAAATCAGAATTAAAACAAGACAAGTCTAATCAGCCCTTGACATTATTTCAGTGGTTTGGATTCTGAGCAGGTAATTCTCAAACTGACTAATCTGGTCTCCTTTATTACAAGAGAATATCTGTTACTGCTTCCTCTTCAGATAATACTAAGTGAAAGGACAGCAGCATCTAATGATACAAGAGAACTTCAAGGAGAATTGGATCAGTAACATTTTAAATATACCTATCAAGATCTGTGTGATCAGATGTGATGGCTAGCGATAATTACTGTCTCGTGTAGCCAAGCATAGAAGGTCCTTTTGTATGGTAAGTTACTTGGAGCAAAATAACCAGTGCAGTGCCCAATGCACTACATTAAGGATACTTGCAATGTTGATATGTATGCCCTAAACATCACATCTGGGTGGCACCAGCCAACAAAAGAAGGCAATGCTTACACTACCATGAGAGCCAATGTCTATAGCAGCTTGACACGAGGCACCTACAACACAAACAATATTCCACAATGAAACTTTGCAGCTTCATCTGCAGTGCTTGTGACAGAGTCTTCTCTCAAGGATTAGTCTTCAATTCCATAATCAAAAATGCACCAAATGAAACATAACAACTAAATGGATTGTTTGTTGCACATCCATCATCTCTCATCGACAAAAGGATGACAACGAGAAAAGAAGACAAAATACGGAAATCATTTGTCCATAAAGCATTTTAGACACATCAGACAACAAATTAAGACAAGGGTATTGCTACCAAATTGACAAAAAAATTGTTGGCTGTTCAACAGCTGTCAGTGTGTTGCAAATCAGTCAATAGCGTATGGAAGAGACTTTGAATTGTGCTGGTGTTGTTTTTACCAACTCTCCGGAGGTGGGCTGGAGGTGGATAACAAGCTTTTGAGAGTTTAAACAAAGCAAATTACTTATTCATGCAGTTACCCTGAATGTTTAAGATAAACATACAATGATTGAGTTTTTTTGCAGAATAACAAAGAGGACTGATGAGGGCAGAGTGGTGGATGTGATCTATATGGACTTCAGTAAGGCATTCAATAACAGTCCCCTTGGGAGGCTGGTTAGCAAGGTTAGATCTCATGAGGTACAGGAAGAACTAGCCATTTGGATACAAAATTGGTTCAAAGGTAGAAGACAGAGGATGGTGGTGGAGGGTTGCTTTTCAGACTGGAGATTTGTGACCAGTGGAGTGCCACAAGGATCGGTGCTGGGTCCACTACTTTTTGTCATTTTCTAAATGATTTGGATGCGAGCATAAGAGGTATCGTAAGTAAGTTTGCAGATAACACCAAAATTGGAGGTGTAGTGGACAGCAAAGAAGGTTACCTCAGAGTACAATGGAATCTAAATCAGATGCGCCAATGGGCTGAGGAGTGGCAGATGGAGTTTAATTTAGATAAATATGAGGTGCTGCATTTTGTCAAAGCAAATTAGAACAGGACTTATACGCTTAATGCTAAGGTCCTAGGGGGTGATGCTGAACAAAGAGACTTTGGAGTGCCTTGAAAGTAGAGTTGCAGGTAGATAGGATCATGAAGAAGGTGTTTGGTATGCTTTCCCTTATTGGTCAGAGTATTGAGCATAGGAGTTGGGAGGTCATGTTGCGGCTGTACAGGACATTGGTTAGGCCACGTTTGGAATATTGCGTGCAATTCTGGTCTCCTTCCTATCAGAAGGATTTTGTGAAACTTGAAAGGGTTCAGAAAAGTTTACAATGATGTTCCCAAGGTTGGAGGGTTTGAGCTATAGAAAGCGGTTGAATAGGCTGGGGTTGTATTCCCTGGAGTGTCGGAGGCTGAGGGGGTGACCTTATAGAGGTTTATAAAATCATGAGGAATATGGATAAGATAAATAGACAAGGTCTTTCCATGGGGCAGGGGATTCCAGAATTAGAGCGAAACTAGGTTTAGGGTGGTTAGATTAGATTAGGTTCCCTACAGTGTGGAAACAGGCCCTTCGGCCCAACAAGTCCATAGCAACTCTCCGAAGAGTAACTCAACCAGGCTCATTTCCCTACATATACTCCTGACTAATGCATCTCACACTATGGGCAATTTAGCATTGCCAATTCATCTGACCTGCACATCTTTGTTTGGAAATCCATGCAGACACAAGGAGAATGTGCAAACTCCACATGGACAGTCACCCAAGGCTGGAATCGAACCCAGATCCCTGGTGCTATGAGGCAGTAGTGCTGACTACTGAGCCACCATGCCACCCTTCAGAGGGGAAAAATATAAAAGGGACCTAAGGAATAACTTTTTCACACAGAGGGTGGTGCGTATATGGAATGAGCTGCCAGAGGAAGTGGTGGAGGCTGTACAATTGCAGCATTTAAAAGGGATCTGGATGGGTATATAAATAGGAAGGGTTTCGAGGAATATGGGCCAAGTGCTGGCAAATGGGACTAGATTAGCTTAGGATATCTGGTCAGCATGGACGAGTTGGACCGAAGGGTCTGTTTACCTGCTGCACATCTCTATGACTTAATACAATCAAAGAGGAATGCACATTTACAAATTACAGATAACAGGGTGGTTCATGTGTCACATGATTTGGCTTAGCTTAGTGAAGGAGTAGGTTTTGCAGTCTGATAAAAAAGACTATTTCACTCCTTAAGAGCAGACTGGATGGATTCAATAAGCAAGTGTTATGCAGGATTCCCTTGACGAAACTGATTTCCAGCAGGTGCAAAACTAGTTGCTTTTATTCTTGTTAGCACTGAGTCAGCTTTCTGTATTGATGGACATAAAAGGGTACAGACTTGAAGAACTTGGAATGTTGCAGTCTCTAGTTTTAAGGTATAGGTGTTGCTGAGTTTTCTGCTTTAACTCCTTGTTGTTTGCAGATTGACTGTTTTCTCCCTGGTTCTTGGAGTAATCGTATTCCTCGGTTGTAGCCACTTTTAGTTAAATGAACATATAGACAAGTCCAGCTATCGTCTATCCAGGATTATCTGGACTTCAAACCATTGCTATGCATAAGGTGGTCTATGTATGCTGAAGCATGTTTCTCATCAGATGTTGCGTTCATTTTTAAACTCAGACACAATGGGTAATCAATGGATTTTTGAATTTTAATAAATTCCATAAAAAAATGAATTCCAAGAATGTTTTCAACTTGGTACATTCATTCAAGTGAGACACTAAATACATGATTCTGCAATTATGAACTTTCTACAGTCTTGCAATACATCTGAATCTCTGCAAAAATGTCATAAGTCCCATAATCATTAGCAGCCATTTATTGTCAATTTATGACTGGAAATGGTAAATCTAGAAAACTCTATTCTAAATAAAATCCATGTTTAAAGTTATGAATATCATATACCTTTACTGAGTCTGACAAGATTGTTAGCTGTTCATATCCCAGTGGTGCACCACATCTGCTCTAAATCTGCTGTCAACTGTTCACAAAGTGAAATTGACAGTAGGCATCAAGTCACAGAGGAATGTGGTCTCCTATTGGGATACAGAAAAGAAAAATTGGATTGTATTCAACTTTAACGAAATAATCTACTCATATTTAGTGAAGGTGGAATTTTCTTTCAGCACTCAGTATATAATCGGACATCGTTAAATCTTGCATGTTGTAAACTAATATCACATGACATTCAGTGCCACAGAACAAGTCTTAGTTTGTTATATTTTCACAGGTAATGTATTACAATAAAAGAAATCTGGTTATGTTTTGATTATACTGCCTTCTGGAATTAGGAAGTCTGCAGATAATCAATATGAGAGTTCCAGAGACATTGACAGTTTTATATCAAGGCTTGGCATACTTTCTGCTTCATATTTTCACATGTTCTGGCTCATTACTTTTTCTCATATGTTGAAAGTGAAAACAATCAATTCTACAATGTCAGCAAGGATATCTGCACCTCTGCACAACTAATGATTGACATGCAAAACCAGGTATAAGTAAAGGTGAATAAGATTTAAATTACAACAGACCCGCCAATTGTTTAATTAGCTATATTTTATGCATAAAAACGATTGCAAATTGATTTTTAAAATGCAATAATTATATTTCTGTATACAAATATTATGCATTGCAAATTCAAATAAAAATGTCTGCATGAGTTCCCAATGGCTCAAATGTTAGACAGATTATTGGATATGCTAATAAATCACAGTCAAAGTGGTCTCAAGCAGGATCTCTGGTCTTGACCAATTTAGCTGATCTCATGCGGTGCAATGATAGCAACACTGGATTGTTACTTTTACCCCGTGGATTGGAAATATAAATAGAATTCAGTCAAATGCTCTCTCAACAAGAATTACATTTCACAGCAGCTGGGAAATAATAAAATATTGCAAGACCCTTTACCGAATTATGATAAAGCAAAATATGACACTGAGCCACAAATAGGCATAATAAGTCAGATGACCAAGAAATTGGTTGAAAAGATAGGTTTCGAGGAGGTTAAGAGAGAATTAGGTAGGCAGAGACACAGGGACAGAACTCCAGAGTTGGAAGTCTGAGATAGTTGTAAGGTTACAGCTGAGCACTTAAAGTTAGGAGTGTTCAAGAGGCCAGAATTTCACAAGTCTGGATAGCTGTGGTATTTCATCCTTTATTCATTTAAATGTTCTTTAGTTTCTAAAGTAAATGATTTATAACCTTCAATATAAATTACTGTTGTTTCAAGTAACAGGGGGAACCATGAAATGATAATTTTACAACAATTTCCAATATTTGCAAAAGGTCTGAGTGTTTTAATAGACCTCTTTGCAATCTGTATTAAAAAACTCCTCAAAAGCAAGAAAGAAAACACAATAGTCAATCAAAATATAACAGGAAAACAAGGATATTTAGGAGCGCCAGGATGAGCTTGAATGGCCGAATGGACTTTTTTACATCAATCTGTTTTGCAGTCATTTTGAAAAGATGTGTTAAGATTTCAAAATTGAATACATTACTTTATCCTGTGCCCATAAGTTCCTTGATGGTAAGTCTTAAGGCTTTATTCCAATATGTGCTAAATGGCCTGAGTTGTTTCTTTACATAGAACATAGAACATTACAGCGTAGTACAGCCCTTCGGCCTTTAATGTTGTGCCGACCTGTGGAACCAATCTGAAGCCCATCTAACCTACACTATTCCATTCTCGCCCATATGCTTATCCAATGACTATTTGAATGTCCTTAAAGTTGGCAAGTCTACCTACTGTTGCAGGCATTGCATTCCACACCCCTACTACTCTCTGAATAAAGAACTAGCTCTGTCATCTGTCCTATATCTATCACCCCTCAATTTAAAGCTATGTCCCCTCATGCTCGCCATCGCCATCTGAGGAAAAAGATCTTCACTGTCCAACCTACCTAACCCTCAGATTATCTTATATGTCTCAATTAAGTTACCTCTCAATCTTCTTCTCTCTAACGAAAATAGCCTCAAGTCCCTCAGCCTTTCCTCTCAAGACCTTTCCTCCATATCAGGCAACATCTTAGTAAATCTCCTCTGAACCCTTTCCAAAACTTCCACATCCCCCTCCTATAATGCGGCAACCAGAACTGTATGCAATACTCCAAATGTGGCTGCACCAGAGTTTTGTACAGCTGCAGAATGATCTCATGGTTCCAAAACTCAATCCCTCTACCAATAAAAACTAACACATCATATGCCTTGTTAACAACCTTATCAACCTGGGTGGCAACTTTCAGGGATCTATCTACCTAGACACGGAGTTGTCTCTGCTCATCTGCACTAGCAAGAATCTTACCATTAGCCCAGTACTCTTTATTCCTGTTACTCCATACAAAGTGAATTACCTCACACATTTGCGCATTAAACTCCATTTGCCACCTCTCAGCCCAGCTCTGCAGCTTATCTATGTCTCTCTGTAACTTACAACATCCTTCATCAATATCCACAACTCTCCCGACCTTAGTGTCATCCACAAATTTACTAACCAATCCCTCATCCAGGTCATGTATAAAAATAATAGTGGCCCCAAAACAGATCCTTGCGGTACCCCACTAGTAACTGAACACCATGATGAATATTTCCCATTTACCACCACCCTCATTCTTCTTTCAGATAATCAATTTCTGATCCAAACCACTAAGTCATCCTCAATCCAATGCCTCCATACTTTGTGCAATAGGATACTGTGGGGAACCTTATCAAGCCCTTACTCAAATCCATATGCGCAATTCAATTGCTTTATCCTCATCCTGTTTGGTCACCTTCTCAAAGAACTCAATAAGATTTGCGAGGCATGTCCTACCCTTCACAAACCATGTTGACTGTCCCTAATCAACTTATTCCTTTCGAGATGATTATAAATCCTATTTCTTATAACCCTTTCCAACACTTTACCCACAACTGAAGTAAGGCTCACTGGTCTATAATTTCCAGGGTTGTCTCTGCTCCCCTTCTTGGACAAGGGAAAAAACATTTGCTATCCTCCAGTCTTCGGCATTATTCCTGGAAACAGTGACGACATAAAGATCAAAACCAAAGACTCAACAATCTCCTCCCTGGCTTCCCAGATAAGCCTGGGATAAATCCCATCCCACCCAGGGGACTTAACTATTTTCACACTTTCCAGAATTGCTAACACTGCCTCCTTATGCATCTCAATCCCATCTAGTCTATTGGCCTGTATCTCAATATGCTCCTCAATCCCATTGTCTTTTTCTAGTGTGAATAATGATGAGAAATATTAATTTAACACTTCCCCTATCTCCTCTGACTCCAGGCACAACTTCCCACTACTATTTTTGATTGGTCCTAATCTTACTCCAGTAATTCTTTTATTCCTGATATACCTGTAGATTAGATTAGATTAGATTAAATTACATTACAGTGTGGAAACAGGCCCTTCAGCCCAACAAGTCCACACCGATCCGCCAAAGCGCAACCCACCCATACCCCTACATTTACCCCTTACCTAACACTACAGGCAATTTAGCATGGCCAATTCACCTGACCTGCACATCTTTGGACTGTGGGAGGAAACCGGAGCACCCGGAGGAAACCCACGCAGACACAGGGAGAACGTGCAAACTCCACACAGTCAGTCGCCTGAGGCGGGAATTGAACCCGGGTCTCAGGCGCTGTGAGACAGCAGTGCTAACCACTGTGCCACCATGCCGCCCACGGCCTTAGGGTAGAAAGCCTTAGGGTTTTCCTTGATCCTATCCACCAACGACTTCTCACATCATCTCCTGGCTCTTCTTAGCTCTCTCTTTAGGTCTTTCCTGATTAACTTATAATTTTCAAATGCCCTAACTGAGCCTTCACGTCTCATCCTAACATAAGCCTTCTTCTTCCTCTTGACAAGAGATTCAACTTCCTTAGTAAACCACGGCTCCTGCACTCGACAACTTCCTCCCTGCCTGACCGGTACATACTTATCAAGGACCTGCAGTAGCTGATCCTTGAATAAGCTCCAAATTTCAACTGTGCCCATCCCCTGCAAATTCCTTCCCCATTCTTTGCATCCTAAATGTTGCCTAATTAGATAATAATTGCTTTTCCCTCAGCTATAACCTTTGTCCTGTCGTAGATACCTATCCCTTTCCATCACCAAAGTAAACATAATCGAACTGTGGTCACTATCACTAAAGTGCTCACCTACGTCCAAATCTAACACCTGGCCAGGTTCACTAACATTACCAAATTTAATATGGCATCCTGGAGGAGAAAGTGAGGACTGCAGATGCTGGAGATCAGAGCTGAAAATGTGTTGCTGGAAAAGCGCAGCAGGTCAGGCAGCATCCAAGGAGCAGGAGAATTGACGTTTCGGGCATGAGTCCTTCTTCAGGAATCTTTTTTTTTGGAAGAGAGCTTCTTCAAGGAAGGCATCCTTGTAAGAGGATTCACAGTAGGTTAAAATCAACTAGGAGAAAGTGAGGACTGCAAATGCTGGAGATCAGAGCTGAAAATATGTTGCTGGAAAAGCGCAGCAGGTCAGGCAACATCCAAGGAGCAGGAGAATTGATGTTTCGGGCATGAGCCCTTCTTCAGGAATATGGCATCGCCCCTTGTGGCCTGTCTACATACTGTGTCAGGAAACCCTCCTGCACACATTGGACAAAAATTAACCATGTAAAGTACTTGAACTATAGCATTCCCTGTCAATACTTGGCAAGTTAAAGTCCCCCAGAACAACTACCCTGTCACTCTCACTCCTATTGAGGATCATCCTATCTTCTACATCTCTGGAACTATTTGGAGGCCTATAGAAAACTCCCAACAGAGTACACTCTCCTTTCCTGTTTCTAACCTCAGCTCATAATACCTCAGTAGACAATTCCTCAAACATCCTTTCTGCAACCGTAATACTGACCTTGACTAACAGTGTCACTCCACTTCCTCATTTACCATTTTCTCTGTCCTTACTGAAACATCTAAATCCTGTAAGCTGCAATAACCATTCCTGTCCCTGCTCTACCCATGTCTCTGAAATGGTCACAATGTCGAAATCCCAGGTACCAACCCATGCGATAAGTTCAACCACCTTAATCCAGATGCTCCTGGTACTGAAGTAGACACACTTCAAACCAACTTCTTGCCTGCCAGTGCCTTCTTGCAATTTTGAAATCTTAGTTCTGACTTCACTAATCTCAACCACCCATATACTCTAAACTCCAATTTCAGTTCCCAACCCTCTGCTGAATTAGTTTAAGCCCACCTGAACAGCATTAGCAAATTTCCCCCAGGGGATATTGATACCCCTCTGGTTTAGATGAAGACCATCCTGTTTGTAAAGATCCCATCTACCCCAGAAAGAGTCCCAATTATCCAGGAATCCAAAACCCTCCCTCCTGCGCCATTACTGTAGCCATGTGTTCAACTCCTCTCTCTCCATAATCCTCGCCTTGCTAGCACATGGCATAGATATGAACCTGAGACAACTCCCTGAATTTCTGCGTTAAATCCCCATCTCTCTTCTCACCTATGTTGTTGGTGTCTATATGGATCACGACTTGGGGCTGCTCCCCCACCCCCTCAAGGTTCCCGAAAACACGATCAGAGACATCATGAACCCTGGCACCTTAGAGGCAACACACCAGTCTCTCTCATTCCCACAGAACGTCCTGTCTGTCTGCCTAACTATGGAGTCCCCAATGACTCTGTTCCTCTTCCCCCTTCCCTTCTGAACAACAGGGAAAGACTCTGTGCTAGAGATCTGTGCCACATTGCTTACCCCTGGTAAGACCATAAGACATAGGAATGGAAATAAGGCCATTCGGCCCATCAAGTCCACCCCACCATTTAATCATAGCTGATGGGTATTTCAATGCTACTTACCCGCACTCTCCCTGTATCCCTTAATTCCTAACGAGATTATGAATTTATCAATCTCTGTCTTGAAGACATTTAACGTCCCGGCCTCCACTGTACTTCACAGCAATGAATTCCACAGGTCCACCACTGTCTGGCTGAAGAAATGTCTCCTCATTTCCATTTTAAATTGACCCCCTCTAATTCTAAGGCTGTGCCCATGTGTCCTAGTAACCCTGCCTGACGGAAACAAATTCCTTGCGTCCACCCTTTCTAAGCTATGCATTATCATGTAAGTTTTTATTAGATCGTCCTTCAACCTTTTATACTCTAATGAATACAATCCCAGGATCCTCAGCCATTCATCGTATTTTAGGCCTACCATTCCAGGGATAATATGTGTGAATCTTTGCTGGACACGCTCCAGTGCCAGTATGTCCTTCCTGAAGTGTGGGCCCCAAAACTGGACAGAGCTTTATAAAATCTCAGTAGCACTTCGTTGCTTTTACATTCCAAACCTCTTGAGATAAATGACAACATTACATTTGCTTTCTTAACCACAGACTCAATTTAACCTTTAGAGAATCCTGCACTAGTACTCCAGATCCCTTTGTACTTTGGCTTTATGAATTTTCTCACCATCCCTGTATTCTTTTTTCCAAAGTGCAAGACCTCACATTTGTCACATTGAATTTCATCAGCCATTTCTTGGACCACTCTCCTAAACTGTCTAAATCTTTCTGCAGCCTCCCCACCTCCTCAGAACTACCTACCTGTTCGTTTAACTTCGTATCATCAACAAACTTCACCAGAATGCCCCCAGTCCCTTCATCCCCCCCACAACAGTATCCAAGACAGTATACTTGTTGTGGAAGGGAACAGCCACAGGGGCTCCCAGCACTGTCTGCCTGTTCCTTTTCCATCCCCTGACAATAACCATCTACCTTCTTCTTTTACCTGAGATGTGACTACATTCCTGTAACTCTTCTCAACAACCCTCTCCACCTCCCAAATAATTCGAAGTTCACTTGACTCCAGCTCCAGCTCCAGTTCCTTAAGGCGGTTTTCGAGGAGGTGAGTCCACTTCTCACAGATGCAATCAGCAGTCACACTACTGGTGACCCCTCCCTCCTACATTCTGCAAGAGGAACATTCAATTGCCAGTGGTAGAGAAAAAGTGAAGCGACTGGCCTGCTTTAATGTCCCTTCACTTTTTTGATCATAATGTGACATTATCAGGAATCTGCAATTGATTCTTGATGATTGGATTGAATGTTACACACTCAGATCTGAAAATAAGAAGACAAACAGGAATAAAAGACAACGAAGCAAGCATTTTTTCTGCACTTATATAATATGTTGTCATTTTCTGTTCCTGGTTGGCTTACTTGAAACTTTTACTGAATTTTTGTACAAATTGACAGCCTAAGTGCCACTCTTTTTTCAAATCAGCCACAATGTCCAACATAATTACATAACACAAATACAGCAGAAAAATAATTCTCAATACCGAGATGCTAGTCAAATAACTCTGCCATATATTTCAGAACTAAGTACAATCAATATAAAGCAAAGACCAAATAGTAATACAGGTTTACAGCATTTCTATTCATTATGATTGCTTGCAGTTGGACAAAGACACCCTCCTTTTCAGACAGAGGTCCAGCTACAAAAGGTAAATCAAAGGATGCTGATAGCTTTTGGAACTGAAGGTCACAGTTTTATTAATTCTTTGTTCCTTTCTATGTAAGTAAGATTTACTGAACAATGCTGAACACAATCAGGACATCAAGAGAAATGTCAAGGTATGTGCTGACTTTATTTTTTGTATCTGACCCAAACATTAAAGTATCATCATGGAGTCATACAGCATGAGAACAGGTCCTCTGACCTTTCCTATTTGTTATCTTAGCCAAATGTCTTTTAAGCTGTACCTGCATCTACCACTTTTTCTGGCAATTCATTCCATGCATAGATTATTCTTTGTGTAAAAAAGTTGTCCTTCATGTTATTTTAAAATCTTTCTCCTCACAACTTAAAAGAAAAGCCCCTAATTTTTAACTCCCCTACCCTAGGGAAACGAACCTGCTATTCACCTTATCCATGGTCCTCATGATTTTATAAACCTTAATAATAAACCTCAAGCTCCTACGCTCCAGTAAAAGATATCCCAGCCTTTCCAGTCTATTCTTATATCTCAAACTCTCCATTCCTGGCAACTTCCTGGTAAATCTTTTCTGAACACTTTACAATTTAATGACATCCTCCCCATAACAGGGTGACCAGAACTGCAAACAGTACGCCAGAAGAGGCCTCACCATTATCCTGTACAACCTTAACATGATGTCCCAATTTCTATGCTCAAATGTCTGAGCAATTAAGACAAGTTTGCTAAAAAGTTTGTTAGTGGGTGGCACGGTGGCACAGTGGTTAGCACTGCTGCCTCACAGCGCCAGAGACCCGGGTTCAATTCCCGACTCAGGCGACTGACTGTGTGGAGTTTGCACGTTCTCCCCGTGTCTGCGTGGGTTTCCTCCAGGTGCTCTGGTTTCCTCCCACAGTCCAAAGATGTGCAGGTCAGGTGAATTGGCCATGCTAAATTGCCTGTAGTGTTAGGTAAGGGGTAAATGTAGGGGTATGGGTGGGTTGCGCTTCGGCGGGTCAGTGTGGACTTGTTGGGCCAAAGGGCCTGTTTCCACACTGTAAGTAATCTAATCTAATCTAATCTAAACGTTTTCTTAATCACATGGTCTACATGAGGCACAGATTTCAGAGAATTATCTACATGAGCCCATTTTATCTACATGAACCCTTAGGCCTCTCTGTTCTACAACATTACCGAGGGCCCTACCATCAATTGTATAAGTCCTGTCTTTGTTTGCATTATCAAAATGCAAAACCTCACATTTATCCAAATTAAACTCTATCTGCCACTCCTCAGCCCATTGAGCCAATTGATCAAGGTCTCATTGTAAACTTAGATAGCCTTCTTCACTGTCCACTTACTGCCAATTTTGGTGTCATCCACAAACTTACTAACCATGCCTCCTATATTCATTCAAATTGTCATTCTATTGTCATTCAAATAATTTACCAAATGGCAAACAAACGTGAACCCAGTACTGATTCCTATGGAACATTGCTGGTCACAGGCTACCAGTCCAAAAACAACCCTCCATCACGCTCTGTCACCTGCCATAAAGCCAATTGAACTCAGGATATCCCCAAATTCTTTATAGCCAATAAGATACTCTTCAAGTGTAACTATTCCCAGGATGTAAGGAAACATAGCAGACAACTTGAGTACAGCAAAGCTCCACAAACAGCAATAACGTAATGACCAGGTAGAATGATAGGATCTTTAAATTTCACCTGAAAGGTTAAAGAGAAGTCTAATTTTAATATCTTTTCTGATAAATTGCATCTTCACCAGTGTAGCTTACCCCCTTTACTGAAATGTCAGTCGAGATTTTGTGCTTAGGTTCTGGCTGAGGCCAAGCCAGGCCACCATGTGGCTGACAGCATCTACCTGCAATCTGACAATTTATCATTCCTCATGTGGCTCTTTTCTTGCTATGTGCCAGTTGTCAGCTACACTGCTGGGTGACCATAGTTTGGTTACTGTAATTCACTTCTGTGATAATTGTGGGCTCAGTCGGAGTTGTGCTCTACAGGAGATGTGAATTGAAATAATTGTTTCTGTGCATGGTGTTTACAATGTTCAATTATTGGTTCACTATCCAATGACTAATGATTGATTAAGACTGGCTGTGAACTCAGGGAAAAAAAGTAAACAAACTACAGAAGGTGCAGATTGTAGAAGTGTACGTCTGCTGTATATTTTATGTCTAGGAGCTGTGCCAAGTGCTAATTCACTGGGGGCATTGTACATCATCGCTTAATGTGCCTTTCATGGTGGAATAATGCATGAAAACAGGACACCTATCTTGGCACTCTCTTGACAAAGAGGAAATCTTTCCCATTGCCTTTGTTACACATGCTTTGAAAGCAAACAATTTTAGCATCATCTCACAATGATATTGTTTTTTATCACAACCCTATAACTATTACCAAATGAGCAGAAGCATCTTGTAATGACCTGAATCAAGGGGTTGATAGTTCTACCGCCTCATAAACATTTTTTACATCTATAAGGAAACTTGATATACAGGAAAGGAGCTTGCTGGTGTAAATCAATAGATGGTGCTTCCTATTCTTGCACAGGTTTATGCAAGCTATAGGAGGTTGGTCTTGCACAATTTCGGTTAAAGTGACTGCACACACACAGCCTGTAACCAGCAGTTTTAAAACACAGCAGCCACAAAGGCATCTCAAGGACGATGATGCAAGCACCTTTTCTTTCAAATCTATTGACTCAGAGAATAAATAAGTATAGTTCATCTGACTTCCACAATCCTATCAAGATATAGCCTGAATATCTTGAATCTTTTTAATTTTAAATCTTGTTTTATTTAATCAGGTTGAAGGGATTTACACAAAGCCTGTAGAAGATTTGAAATCTTCCCTACTGCTGTTTCTTAGGTCTTATCACATTCCACTGAATTTCCATGAAGTTTTCCTATTTCTAACATCATGAATATGTTTGATCAATTTATAATTTCTCCTTGTTCTGTGACTGATTTTGTGAATTTCTAGAATTGGTGTCTGAAGGTTGAAATGTAATTTAGATACAATTAACACCTAACACTTATACTAATAGAAGGGCAGTTGCATTGTGATAATATCACTAGACCAATAATCTAGAGGCCCAAGCAAATACTCTGGGACATGGGCTTAAATCCCAATATGATAGTTGGTAGAGAAAGGCTAGTTGTAGTAACAATGATGATGAACTTACCAATGATTGTTCTATAAACCTATCTGGTTCACTAATATCCTCTAGCAAAGGATAACTGCCATCCTTTCTTGGTCTGGCTGATATCTGACTCTAATCTCAAAGCAACGTGGTAGACTCTTCACTGCCCTCTGAAATGGCCAAGCAGATGAATCAATTTCAAAGATACTTACAGATAGGCAGTAGATTCTAGCCTTACCTGTGATGTCATATCTGATGAAAAAAATTAATTAATATCTACAACAAGTTGAAGGAAAGTAGAGTCAAAGCAATCAGTGTTTAGTGTACTGAGACATTGGTAAACATTGAACTCAGTCTCTGTATAAGTCTGTGATAATGTAGCTTTGCAAATAGTTCATGTGGAAGTAAACTGCAAGATATATAACTCAACAGAACCTGTCTGTCTGTGGTATATGTCATGTAGACTAAAATATGGTATATCACAAAAAGCAACACGGTGTCAGCAAATGGGCAACAAGAGCCAATTGTGACAAGATAATCATGATGAGAAGTGAATCCTAAAGACTGAAAAAGTGACAGGAATGCGTCGGCACTGAAAAGACTTCTTTCAGTCAGCTTTCAATCTGTCCACGTTCAGAGGTGAAGATGCAGGTATAACCAAAAGTAAAGCCTACAAAACTGCACTGAAGCACAGTAAGTGCTCTACCTCACTCTCCCTTTGAAAACAAACATGAGAGGCTACTGCTGATCCAATTTACAAATGAAAGCAATTTTAAATGGTCTTGAAAGAATTGCACCAAAGCATTCATAGAGAAAATCACAGCTTGCAAACACTGAAAAACATTGTTTTTTCTTTTAAGAATGCCGACTGATGTCCAGAAATTGGTAAATGATGCGATTGTCTTTTTTCTAAACCAGCACAAAAATTAAAAGAGCTCCAATGTGATGTCACTCCTTTTTTTTAGGATAAGTGCTATCCATAGAGAATAAACTGCTACTATAAGCCTGCAATTTTTAAAGAGGAGCAATATAGAGTAAACCAAAGAAGCCAACAAAAACAGAAAAGCGTTAGACCGCAAACTAGATTTGTCCACTGACATTTTAAAGACTAAAAACTTGGGGATGCAATCACTTAACGATAGATTGATGTTTTGACATATTTTCAGAACTTTAGCTATTCAAAAATAAATCAATTTTTATTTTAGTGATCAGCAGATTATTGACAAAAAATGACCAACAGTCAAACTTCTTCTCACTTTGGAGCTTTAAACAGTTAAGAAGATTAAAATCCTTTGGTATTTATGATGGTAACTGCAAAAATCCTGACAACACTCTTTAAATCATCTCAGATCAACTTAGAGTTAATTTCAATACAGACAGTTTTGATTTCATGCCCTGCCAGCAGCCAGGTGCAATGATCAACAGATTTGTAGGCAAATGTCAATGAAATGTAATTTCACCAAAGGTTTATGAAACTTGTTATTGCCTCTAAACCCAGAAAATCATTCAGAAAAGCACTTCTCAGCAAACCCAAAGAATATATCATTAATGCTCTATAAGAAGAAGGATGCAAATTCAAAGCAATTTCGCAGGTCAGCAGCATTGAGAAGTGCTTGACTGGGGTACAATTATTGCGACCATCAACAGATTGAATGGAACTTCCCAATTTTACACCTCCCATTTTCCTTCCCACATGAGTTGAGGATTGCCTTACCCACCAAACCAGTGTCCACAATTTCATGACACATGTAAGATACATTTCACAAGAGGACTTTAGGCTAAAATATGAAAGAAATCCACTCACCCAGCACTCAACCTAGTGCTCCACAGCAGCACATGGAAAAAGATCATTCCACTTCAAGATGACGTCGATGGAGTAGGCAGCGTCTGCGATCCTGAGCTCGGGGCTTGTCCACTCCCTGCACCTTATCTTTTCAATTCTTTCTTTCTCATTTCTTTTACTTTTTACCTTTCGTTTCTCTTTACCACCTGGGGAGTGTTCAGTCATGGAGGCATCGGCAGCAATAGTGTCGACAGGGAAGGTGGGAGGTTGTAGGAAACAGCTTCATTCAGTCTGGAGTGTGGCAACAGCTGGTGAGACCAGAGAGGGACTCTGGCAGATGGCAGTCAGGCAGCTGGTGTGACCACAGTGGGATTCTGGCAGCAGTGTCGAGGAGGCAGCTGGTGGAGGGGGCGAGCACAAGATCCAGTACTGGCCTCTACATTGTGGAGGCGACATTGGCAAGGTAGGTACAATGGTAAAAGATGGCACCTGAGGAGCAATGACGTCAACATTGGTTGAGTCCAGTGCTGATAGACAATAGACAATAGACAAGAGGTGCAGGAGTAGGCCATCTGCCCTTCGAGCCTGCACCACCATTCAATATGATCATGGCTGATCATTCTTAATCAGTATCTTGTGCCTGCCTTATCTCCATAACCCTTGATTCCACAAACCTTGAGAGCTTTATCCAACTCTTTCTTAAATGAATCCAGAGACTGGGCCTCCACTGCCCTCTGGGTTAGAGCATTCCACACAGCCACTACTCTCTGGGTGAAGACGTTTCTCCTCATCTCTGTCCTAAATGGTCTACCCCATATTTTTAAGCTGTGTCCTCTGGTTCAGCACTCACTCATCAGCGGAAACATATTTCCTGCCTCCAGAGTGTCCAATTATTTAATAATCTTATATGTCTCAATCAGATCCCCTCTCAGTCTTCTAAACTCAAGGGTATACAAGAATCAAAGGTATACAAGCCCAGTCGCTCCAGTCTTTCAGCATAAGGTAGTCCCGCCATTCCAGAAAGTGACCTCGTGAACCTACGCTGCACTCCTTCAATAGCCAGAATGCCTTTCCTCATATTTGGAGAGCAAAACTGTACACAGTACTCCAGTTGTGTCCTCACCAGGGCCCTGTACAGCTGCAGAAGCACCTCTTTTCTTCTATACTCAATCCATCTTGCTATGAAGGCCAACATTCCTTCTTCACTACCTGCTGTACCTGCATGCTTACCTCTATTGACGGTGTATGAAGCACCCAGATCTCTTTGTATTGCCCCTTTACCTAAATCGATTCCATTTAGGTAGTAATCTGCCTTTCTATTCTTGCCACCAAAGTGCATACATTTATCCACATTAAACTGCATCTGCCATTCATCTGACCGCTCACCTAA
>NC_057724.1:23008842-23102972 GCF_004010195.1 Chiloscyllium plagiosum
CTCAACCTCCTTGTCAAAGACTCCTGAGCTAAAGCCTCACTCTTGAATCCACAGGAACTTCGTTGGACCCTCTTTTTGGGGCAAGTCTGTGGACCTTTAATTTAGGTTAGTGGAGGAGGGAGGGAGGGAGGCCCTACTTTGTAGGACCTGTGATCTAGAACACACCCACTCAAATAACAATCACTTACCTTCCCAACCAGCTTTGCGCTCTGCCTTCACTTCCACCCAGCTCCCGCCGCTCTCTGATGTGAAAAAAGCATCAGATGGCGGAGAAATTTATGGGAAGGCTTCTAGACTCTCGTTTAGCTGTATCTTTTTTATTTTGAAAATTATTCTTAAACTATTCAAAATTACGCTAGATCATGGTGACAGTCGAAGCTTTTTCTGTACTTTTCACTATAAAATACACGCGACAATAAAAATCATTCATTCAAGAACAGCCAACAAGATACTGAAGCAAAGAAGGTTTGAAAGTGTCATTCATGCCACTCGAGCATACTAATAACGTCAAAAGATAGCTATAACATTTTGACTTGCAGACCTGATCAAACATTACATGTGGTAAATTTGACAAGCCATGTAGAAAAGTTGAAGCCTTTACCTCCATCCGAGTGATATATCTCAAAAAGACAGACATTGTGCATTATATACCAAGCTTGATACTGGAGTAAATGTAATCACATTGCACTTTTTACACAAGATGTACTGAAGAAAATGATGTAATCCAATGCAGACCACATTAGATAATTGAACTGCTTCAAACTGGTCATACATCCTGTGCACTTGCATTATCCAACTTAAATGCCGATATGGATTCTTGGATTGAATACTTGACAGCTTTTGCATTGTTGAAACAATTGACCGGTTATTATCAGTCTACACACACACATGTTTACAGCTCCATATTATCACAGCCAACAAGATTACAAATCCAGCAGTTGTAACATTAAAGATTGAAGATTACAATTTTGATCTCATACATTCTGGTCATGACCAAGCAAAGCAGATTCAACAAACTATGTCAGATTACGACCACCCGAACCAGCTCAAGAAGATCATCATCAGCATAAGGTCTAAACATATTCTAAAAGTCCTGAAGACAGTACATTTTGTTTGGTCATTCGGAGGTCTTCAAGAATATAACTTGCAAGGGCAAACAAAGATGCGATTCTCCAAGCTCTACATCAAGACATGCTTGCCTATAGGCATATAGGTCACAGAAATATAGAAACAACAAGACATTAGCTTGTGAATATACATATATATTGGTTCAGAATCAACAAGAACATCCATGAACTGATCAAATCCCATGAAATATGTCAAATTCATCAACCTCAACAATCAAGAGGAACTCTTGCTCCACATGATATTCTTAAAACTCAGTGCAAGATTGCAAGTAATATTTTCTACATCCAAAGCCACAAGTACACACTGATGACTGCCGATTTAACCAAATTCCCTTTTAGGTGATAAACCTCTAGTGCAACTGTTATTGACAGTTATTGTTCGCTGTCACATTGAGTACATTCAGAGTATCTCCACAAATTTGTGTAACAATAGTCTGCACTACAATTATACACTCTCATAAACATGAATAGAAAGTAATGTGTTCAATATATTACCTCCTCCTCACTAAACTCAGTTGAATGATCTTGCAGAATCTACTGTTTGCAACAAAATCCACAATCGTTAGATATAAAGCGACTTGTTAAGATTGTTGGCTTGCTATGTTAAATCTACGTGCTACTCCTTGAGTCAACAGCTTACCCTTACTGACAGCTCTCATGTTTGGGAGTCAGATCTAAACAGTACTTCCTGCCCACACTCTCAGCATCCAACCACAAGTGCATGACATATTGTTCTATAGATGTGAAAATGTGGTACAACAGCATGATCAGGAAGCATGCAGAGTTATCCCAATGTGAACCAGGACAAAAAATATGAGGGTGAAGATTTTGTACAAACACATTCAGGAAATGCTACTATATAATTGTGTCTAACCTAGGTCATATGACTTGGTAATAAGCATTGGTCCCTTTCTGTGAACAAGTAAAATATTCATCTGCATTGCAAATCGGCATCACATGTCACATAGGATGAGAACTTAGATACTGAAGATATCATGCCCAACAACAACCATGCAACTATGACTGACGATACACATCCATCCATTCATGATGACATACAGCACACTGCCAAGTCACGATAAAAATACAAGGTCCTCATCTGATTGTGTCATACATTCATCACGTGTTATTGAATGTATCGTGACAACTGTATATGTGCTTACTTAGACATGTTGTCAGAAAAGTGTGTCTATATTCTAACAGGAATGAAAGGAATATTGTCATATATCACAGGTTCCACAGCATTTAGAGCAGTATGTTTAAGACAGTGACATGACATTTTGATGTATGATTTTCAAGTATAAAGGTAACAGACTTACATTCAGTCACTCTCTCTACATTATTAGATCAATGTGGTGTGTTTGGTCAAACAGATCTGTGTATGTAATATACAGTAGCAACAGTAAGCATTGAAGCCAGATATATAAATGCATCTGTGACAGTGTAGCCTTGTAAATATCATTTCAAATACATTTTGAAATACTGGACTCAACAGAATTTGAGTATTTATGGTATATGCAACATATTTTATTATAAGCCATAAATGGCTTCAGCATTGGTGTGGTTTTATCACCAGAATAGTTGAGGCAGTGCATAGACATGTGATGTTACAGAGGAGTAAATAGACAAAGTTCTTTAGAGTGCGAATATACAATTGGAAACTCATCTCAGAGTCAAAAGTGATATGAAGGATGTGAACTGTTTTATCCAGCAGCACACAGGTGACAAGGGGAAGGGGAGGGCTGGTTACTGGTGAATAGAGATTATGACAAGGACAAAGAAAATGACTTTAATTTTCCATTAGTTAATTGGATGAAATTTCTACGCATCCAATACAGAATGTCAGAAAAACCATGTGGGAGTTTAGAAATATCAGAAGAGTTGAAAAGGCCAGGGTGACATAGAGCTGGTATCATCAGTCTACATGTGCAGATTGATGCTTTGGATTTGGACCATGCCATCACACACATTTAAGGAATAGGTAAGGGTAGATATGTAGAGAATATCATTGGTCGTGCTGTGTGAGTATGAAGGGAAATCATAGTTGGCAATTTTTCAAATACATTTTAAAAGGTAAGAATAGAAACATGGAATGTGGTTCCACCCAGCTAGAAAACAGTGGGGACATGTTAGAGGGGATGGTGCAACAAACCATGTCAAAGATCACAAGTAGATCGTGAGTGAGAAGAAAAGAAACTTAAGCTTTGTCATTAAGACCTGGTCAGAGAGATTCAAACATTGAGGTCCAGGGAAAAATGGGCAGGAATATGTGAGATACTGAGATGAAGGTGAAGGTTGAACATGGAAAAGTGGATTCAAGAACTAAGAGGTGGAGTTTTTTAATTTTGAAGTGTGACATGCTAGTAGGGGGCAATTTTGAAAGAAAGGGGAACAAAATCTGACGTGGTACAACTGTTACTTATGGTAACTAACACATGAGCAAGGAATGTAATTTGATTAAGGTTTCTGGTTTCTTCTTCTAAAGCTAGTTTGCAAATGCATATTAAAGCTAGAAACATTGAACTAGACCTCTTGTTATCAAGGGAAAGTCTTTGATGTGATGTCATTTCCTGGTTTTTCTTTCTCAGAGGATGGTAAATGGGGTCCTTTCACATTAATTTGGACCCCATTTATCACCCCTCTGAGAAAAAGAACAGGAAATGACATCACCACAGCAAATGACATCACCACAGCAAATGACATCATCACAGGAACTGACATCGCCAACCCAAGGAAACCTAAACACATAAATAGAAAGCGGGTCACTAACACCAGTGTTTCACGGAGGCTCACTGATGATATTACCTAACATGTTGACGAAATGTCTGAAAACGAACCTTCCAGCTTAGCAAGTAAACTTGCACCCAGAACTTCAACCTGAGTTACAAATCCGCTCAAGTAGTCATTAAATCTTTTTCAGTACTGAATCCAATTGTTTGATAGTATAGTCCTGTCACCCAGATCCCCTGCAACCTACAGCCAGGCCTGCTTGCTGATCAAATAAAGCTTCCTCATCCTGGTGGCAGGGAAGAGGACTTCTCTCCTGACAGCATCGATCATTGTCTCCAGAAATAAGTTTGCAAACCAAGGAGGTAGCCTTCTCACCTTTGCTTCCATTCTGCTAATGTTGTTTTTGTTTTGACTTGATCTTTCATATTGTACCCAGCTTTGCAATGAATCAGACGAAAGTGAGGACTGCAGATGCTGGAGATTAGAGTCAAGATTAGAGTGGTGCTGGAAAATCACAGCAGGTCAGGCAGCATTGGAGCAGCAGGAAAATCAACGTTTCGGGCAGGAGCCCTTCATCAGGAATAATGTGCTGTGCTTTTCCAGCACCACTCTAATCTTTGCTATGAGTCAGCCCTGTCATATGTCCCTTTAAATAGAGATTTCTCATTGTTTGTTTGAATTCACCGTCCCATTGGGCTGGAACCTGGAAGCAGGATGATAACTCTCAGTGAAAGATTCTCAGCTAATTCTGCTAAATAATTAAACACGTTTTCGCACTGAATGGTCCCTCATCTTGGCAGAGATTATCTTGATAAAATTTCACCTTTTGTCCATGTTTGGACTTGGTGAATACAATACACACATGAACCTGCATTTGGTGCCTGAAATAAACTGCTTACAGTTTGTGCCTCAGACCTTGATGTGGAAATGAACAATGTCATCTGCTGTAACCTCTCTTTTGTTGAGAAGCACTGTTTATGAAGCCAGGCTCAAGAGTTTGAACATTTCACCTTGAGAGGCAGCTGCGAATGCATTAATGTCACTATATACTCAGCTCTTTACTGGCTAATCTCTTCAGCAGCGCTAATACTAAATGCCATGGCTTGTCTGGAAGACCACTTGTCCTGTTGCAGGAAGAAAGTAAGGATGTTAGTAGACAGGAAAGGTCACAAGGAGAAATACAAACTCAAGCTTTCACTAATTAACATGACCACACAGTATGATCTGTAGTTTCTTCATTATTTTCTTAAAACATCCCATTTGCTTTGAAAAGTTAGTCTACATGAATTTTACATAATAAAAGGTTAGGCAATTGCCTAAAGACTATTCATAAAGACTATTCATACTGCTCACAGATTAAGAGTTGATTATCTATCTCATTGTTTTAAATGCTAACTGGATTATTGTTTTATGAATACGCAAATGCTCGTGAACCCCTTTCATATTCTCAGTGCTATCAAATAACTTTCGATGATGTAGAATCTAATTTTTCAATGAAAATATCTTTAATTGATCTGCAGAGATTCAGATTTGAATTATAAATTAAAATGCAATTATGGTTTTTGTTGAAGGCAATAAAGTCTCAACTAATCCAGTGTACAAAATGAAAATTTATCTGCTCCCAATCCATGACCTAAATGAAATGTTTGCTGAGTGACAACCTCAGGCTCCACCAAGTAAAGTAAATAAAGATTTATATCTTGTGAAAAAGCGTTATAATTCAGCTTGCTAATCTGCCTTTGGGCATGCAATCTTTAATTTAGATTTTTCGTGGAGAATGGAATATGTGTAAGGCACCTTAATGGTACAAAACAGATATAAATTCTTGTAGCATTTTGATAACAAAAGTTACAAACATGCTGAGCATTTTTAAAACAATACCTTTAAGTCATTCATAACATGCAAAATTCCATTGATTTTGGAACACAAACGTCTTAGAATGCAGTGCTCTTCTTGGAAACAGCCACTCAATTATCACTACAAACATAAACGTTAATCCACATCTTGGTGCTTTAAGGCATCCAACCTCAAGTTTTCATTTTGTTTTGACAATTAGTTTTATTTTTGGTCATTACGGCAATAGGCATTGGTCAGTGAAGGTTGAGAATTTTCACCCTGGCAGTAGTTTTTGAACCAAATGTTATCATTTATTCAAGTGTGTCCATTTGTAATGGAATAAAGCAACTCTAGAGTCTGGCAATACCATTTCTTTTCAAATATTTCTGTCTCTGCCATTATTAGCAATGGCTAGATATTCATCTTATTGAAGGCCATAAAACTACATTGTGGGCAAAGAAAATTAAAGAAAGCAGCAGCCGATCAGCAATGTTATATTTATGGAAATGTGTTGCTGGAAAAGCGCAGCAGGTCAGAGATATGTTATTTGCTCCAAATGTCAATGAGTAACTTTGTTACCTTGATGCCATATAGTCAGAAGGCAGCCAGCCTACAGTGCCAGCCAGTTATCACGATTCTGAATGTTCATTGAACCTCCCAACATTCTGCCTCTACCAATGTGACTTGGCTAAGACTGGGATAGAATTAAACAGAGAATCATAACTACAATTAACTGCACCAGCGAAAAAAAATATCAAGAATAGAAAATTTGGAAGCAGTGCCTCTTTCTGGGTTGCAATTCCATGATTCGAAACTGAAGTTTTCAGGATATCCTCCTCACCTCATTCTTCTTGAGGCAAGGTATTTTGATCACATCAGCATGAAGCCCAATGATTAATGTGCAACTTATTGGATGCATGCTTAATGAGAATCCCTGCACAACTATCAAGTTTCATCTAACCTACATGTCTTACTGGCAATCAGCCACGGAGATCACCAGGCTTCCAACTTAAAGGTTCTGCTCAGATCATTTACTGGCCGTCATGGATGTTGTAGTTGATCTGCACCTCAAGAGGGAAATGGAATAGAGCAAGTACAACAAAAACAAGCTACTTACCGAGACAGAATGAAGAGAGGGACAAGGGCTGACAGGCTTGTGAATGTACAAAACATTGCATTGTGTCTGCCCATAAGCTTTTTTCATAATTTGTGACAATGTCGTTATTTGATTCCTCTGCAACAAGACATACCTTCTCCCTCTGAGCAGGCATCAGGATTATCCTTTCTCTCTGCCCTCACAACAGGTTACTTAGGCACAATGACTTAGCACATGCAGATCTTGTCACAAAAAAGATAAGGAGACCAAAAAGATAGGCAGTTTCCAGAAATGACAAGATGCAGCCTGGTCTCAGCAGTGCCCAGTGCAGCTGCAGCATGTCTTCCCTACTCATACATTCCATTCTCCATGCAGTTAAGGCCAATATTTTATTTGGCCTCTTAAATACTTTCCATAATTGTTTGCGTGTCTTATGCACGTGCAAACTGATCCTCTGCAATTCCAGTTAAATAACATCTGCTTTTCTATTCCTCCCACCAAAGTGAACAACCTCACATTTTGCTGCATTAAGTCAATTTTTTTTTCTATCTATATTTAAACTACCTGTCACCTTTGGGAGACTTCTCGTGACTTCATTTCCAACTTGTTTTTATGATGAGCAAATTTCGCTTCAATCGGGCACCCAAGATGGTTACAGCGAACTAACAGTGTTCACCCGGGACCTGAACACAGGGTCATCTGCTTCCATCTGCCTTTCATTTCTATTATTTCTTTTATTTTGCTCTTTCTTTTTATTTTGTCCCTTTTGTTGCCATTGGTCCCTTTTGTGGAGTGTCTGCAATGGCAGGCGCAGCAGTGGGATCTTTTGCTGAAATGGCAGTCCCAGGGAATAATACTATGTGCATCTTATGCAGTATCATTTTATGCAGTAGCTTACCAGATGCCCTTTTTGGAATTCAAATTCACTATATCCATTGGGTTCCCCTTAATCAACCTTGACATTTATTTTCTCAAGGAAGTTTACTATGTATAAAATACAATTTCCATTTCATAATACCAAGTAGAGTCAAAATGGTTTTATGATTTTCAAAATGTCCTGTTATTATTTCCTTAATAATGAATTTCAACATTTTCTGACAACAAATTTATGATATCTGGTCTAAGTCAACAGGTATGCAGATGCTGCTTGCTACACCGCTTGCACAGACCGTGACAGCTCTATACTCCCATCATGGTTTCAGTGTCCCCTCGTCCTCTCTCCTTTTGAACTCCTTTGTCAAGGCCTCAGGATATGACAGGGTGTGCCCAGTGTCTGGTATTTTCCAATGCACTATTCTTCCCTCTAAGACCCTTCCTCATTCAACTCAAGTAACCACAGAAGGCACTTTCCGCTTGCTTTAGAGGTAAAAATTGGCTCCAACTGGTGGTTATCTCTACGACAAACTGCCCTTCCATCTCAGGAGTAAACAGTACATTTAATGCCGTGCTGCATGCTATTAACTCTATAATGACTGGGTGACAAAAGGTTACTGTATTGCAATCAAGTTGTTAGTTTGTATCACAAGTTCCACATTTATTTTCAGGCTATATCCAAATGTTCCCCAATAGCTCAATACCCCTGGTTTCAGCTCCACTGTGATTATTCTGCTGTATATTTCTAAATTAAGTACAGTTACAAATAGCAAATATGCATCAATTATTGCGTGGTTTCCACAGCAAGTAGTACAGCCAACATTATTTACATTTTATGTCTAAGTGCAGATATAGACATCTTAAGTATTGACTACAGGGGATCCTCACAAATCGTAAGGTCATTGGTATGTCAGTTTTCATATCAGAGTTCACTTATTTGGATTTTGCTGCAGAATTGTGCATTTAAATGCATGTGGTTGCCTAGGAACTTGGTCAGTGATTATGACTATCTCATAGGCATCCCTCCAGGGCAATCTACTGTTAATACAGCTCTGCTTGAAGCGCTCCAAACATCCACAGAACCTGATTTTTACTGCTTCAAACATTACACAGGACTTAAGTTGTCTTTAAGAGCTCTGTTGGATGCAAAATGTCACTGAGGCATTGCTAAGACATCCATCTCACTATATGCTCATTGATGCAGGCTTGCAGCAATGTGGATTCCAGAAGGAAGGCCTTATTGGCATGAACAGTATTTCAAGGATATAGATCATCAGTGGTTCCACACAATTACTCATTTGGGGCTCCTGAGTCAAAACCATATCATACAAAAATAGAACAAGATATTACTGAGTTGGTGTATAAGTCACGTGTGAGGCCAACGTAGAATATTGCTGAGTATCCTGACAGCTGCATCCTGCAGGATTAAAGACATGATCCAAGAAGAAGCCAGGCTGGAGAGGAATTTTAACTCTTCAACACTGGCTGACATTACAAGTTGTTGTGGCAAACAAAAGCCCAAAGAAAATCATAGTGAGGTCTCTACCAAAAGTAGGAGGTCCTCAATATTGATTTTATAATCGTGAAGCCACAGAAAACACTCAGAATCCTTGCAGAGTGTTGATGACAGCAATGTCCTATATGTTGCATAATATAACAATCAAGAAAAGCATCAGTGTGCAAAATTTAAAAGATTTAACAGTGATAAAATGAATAAAAAACACTTAGTGAGATATTTGATTTGATTGAAGTGATATTGCTCAAACAGCAAACGCTCTTACTGATTAAATGACACTGGGAACTGATGACTATCCTTTGTCATTTGTAGCATTCGTGCTACCTTGCAGCTGATGAAAAAATGCGAGGCATTGAAGCCAATAGTTGGCATGTTATTCCCCAATAATTAAAGATAATATGCCAATGAAATAGCATTGATCTCATTGCTTGTTGTTTGCTTGTCAGAGGTACACTATATTCTGGTCTTCAAGCTGCAGCATATCCTGTCTAACTTGAATATGACACTACAGAATGTTTCTTTATAAAAATATGAGATGTTACTTCACCAAGGATATAGGACTTCTCTGTTTATATTAAATACTCAGGGTTGAATTTTACCAAAAGTTATCTAATTGTCAAATTTGGAGAGTCTCATGGAGAGTTTCTCTCCTTGAGCACTAGTGCATTGGAATTTGGAATACTGTGTGCAATTCTGGTCACTTTGGTTTAGGAAGGATGTTATTAAACAGGAAAGGGTGCAAAAATGACTGACAAGGATGGTATTGAGACTGAAAGGTTTGAGATAATAGGGACAGGCTGGACAGACTTGGACTTTTCTCCTTGAACATTGGAGGCTGAGGGTTGTCCTTACAGAGGTTTATAAAATCATGAGGAGCATGAATAAGGTGGATTGCCAAGGTCTTTTTCCACAGAGGACAAAACTAGAGAGCATAGGTTTAAGGGGAGAGGGAAAAGGGACCTGATGGGCAATTTTCACATAGAGGGTGGTATGCATATGGAACAGGTTGCCAGAGGGTGTGGTAGTGGCAGGTACAATTACAACAGTTAAAAGATATTTGGACAAGTATATGGAGAGGAAAGGTTTAGAGGGATAAGGGCCAAATACAGGCAAATGGGACCAGTTCAGTTTAGGAAACCTGATCAGCATAGATAAGTTGGACGAAAGGGTCTGTTTTGTGCTGTAGGCCCTATGATTCTATCTCATGCAATTCTCAACTGCTCACTTCAGACATGTGTGCTATGCACCACTCTCACGTTATCAGCTCTCACAAGCAGTGCAGGTACTCACCACTTCAGCACCTTCTGGATACCCTCCACCAGTGCAGTTCAGTGGTTAGCACTGCTGCCTCACAGTGCCAGGGACCCAGACTCGATTCCAGCCTCAAGCGACTGTCTGTGTGGAGTTTATACATTTTCCCCATGTGTGCGTGGGCTTCCTCTCGACACTCCAGTTTGTTTCCACAGTCCAAAGATGTGCAGGTTAGGTGGATTAGCCATTGGAAATGCAGGGTTAGGGTAGAGGGTGAGTCTGGGTAGGATGCTCTTCGGAGGGTTGGTGTGGACATTTTCAGCCAAGTGGCCTGTTTCCACACTGAAGAGATTCTATAAATTTAAAGCATAATGTGAGCCAAGAATGAAAAATCCCACACAAGTCATCTAAAGCATTTTAAAGCAATGAGTTGTCTTAAAAAATTAGTATCACAAAAACAGTGAACGCAGGAAAACACAGCGGTTCTGGCAGAATCTCTGTTGAGAGCTACAAAGTTAACATTTCAAGTCAGATGACTCTGATTTGGAATTCTGTTCTCAGGAAGACTCATCGGACTTCATTTGTCCCAGATGCTGCCCAACCTGCTGAGTTTCTCCAACACATTGCAAGGACCTATTAGGGATAGTCAACATGGCTTTATGCATGGGAAACCATGTCTCACAAACTTGATTGAGTTTTTTTGAAGAAGTAACAAAGACGATTGATCCCCATGGCAGACTGATTAGCAAGGTTAGATCTCATGGAATACAGGGAGAACTAGCCATTTGGATACAGAACTGGCTCAAAGGTAGAAGACAGAGGGTTGTGTGGAGGGTTGTTTTTCAGACTGGAGGCCTGTGACCAGTGCAGTGCCACAAGGATCAGTTCTGGGTCCACTACTTTTCATCATTTATATAAATGATATGAATGTGAGCATAAGAGTATAGTTGAGGAGAAAGTGAGGTCTGCAGTTGCTGGAGATCAGAGATGGAAATGTGTTGCTGAAGAAGGGCTAATGCCCGAAACGTCGATTCTCCTGTTCCCTAGATGCTGCCTGACCTGCTGCGCTTTTCCAGCAACACATTTCCATCTCCATCTAAGAGTATAGCTACTAAGTTTGCAAATGACACCAAAATTGGAGGTGTAGTGTACGCTAAAGAAGGTTACCTCAGATTACAATGAGATCTTGATCAGATGGACAATGGGCTGAGAAGTGGCATATGGAGTTTAGTTTAGATAAATGCGAGTACTGCATTTTGGGAAAGCAAAACTTAGCAGGACTTATACACTTAATGGTAAGGTCCTGAGGAGTGTTGCTGAACAAAGAGACCCTGGATTGCACGTTCATAGCTTCTTGAAAATGGAGTTGCAGGTAGGTAGGATAATATCCTTTATTGGTCAGAGTATTGAGTACAGGAGTTGGGAGGTCGTGTTGCGGCTGTACAGGACATTGGTTAGACTACTTTTGGAATACTGTGTGCCAGTCTGGTCTTCTTCCTATCAGAAAGATGTTGTGAAACTTGAAAGGGTTCAGAAAAGATTTACAATGATGTTGCCAGGGTTGGAGGTTTTGAGCTAAAGGGAGAGGTTGAATAGGCTGGGGCTGTTTTCCCTGGAGCATTAGAGGCTGAGGGTTTTGTAAAATCATGAGGGGATTGGATAGGATAAATAGACAAAGTCTTTTCCCTGAGGTGGGGGAGTCCAGAACTAGAGGGCATAGGTTTAGGGTGAGAGCGGAAAGATATAAAAGGGACCTAAGAGGCAACTTTTTCACGAAGAGGGTGGTGCTTGTGTGGAATGAGCTGCCAGAGGAAGTGGCTAAACCTAGTACAATTACAACATTTAAAAGGCTTGTGGATGGGTATATGAATAGGAAGGGTTTGGAGGGATGTGGGCCAGGTACTGATAGGTGGGACTAGATTGGGTTGGGTTGGGATATCTGGTCGGCATGAACGAGTTGGATCGAAGGGTCTGTTTCTGTGCTGTACATCTCTATGACTCTATGACTTTAATGTTGTGAGATTTATGTTTTTCTGATGGATATTATTGATTGCTGCCCATCGATCATGAGATGAGACATTGGCGAATGTTGGCCATTGTGGAAGCCTGGAGGAGCGAGCTGGAGCTGCTAGGTAACTGGTCATACTTTCCATTCAGGAATTCATGCCATCGAGTTTTTCTCCACCATATGGGAGAATAAGAATCTGCACCATTGCCCACATCGTTCAGGGACTGGGAAGATTAATTTCTCTGAGCCAGATACACTACTTTCACCTATTGACAGAAAAAAAATTTGCAATTAAATAATCTCTTTATAAACATTCAAAGCTGTGCTACCTAAGTATCAAGAAACAAATAGAGTCTCCCACATCAAATACTGCAAGGTTGTTGAATGGGGTAAATCCCCTCTAGATATCTCTAATTCACCAGTGAGTGCACAGATCATAGGAGCAGGTGGGACTTGAACTCTAGCCTCCTGATTTAGAACACTGTCGCTGCACCATAATCACTCTAAAGCAGCTCCTATCATTGGCATTTTTACTCCTGTTCATATCTATCATGAAACACCAGGGGAATGGGGATTTGAACCAACCACCTGGCCCATTGTGAGGAATGTACCATGATCCCACAAGAGCCCTCCTGCTGCACCTGGTATTCCCAGACAATCTTCCAACCAAATCAGGAATTTTTCAAGCTAACACGGCCATAGAAATGTTCTTATCAATCTGTTCAGAGATGTTATTACACACCGCTGGAACAGTTAGGACTTGAGCCATGCCTCCCTGCTCAAAGATAGGGACACTATTATTGCAGGAAGTGAGGACTGCAGATGCTGGAGATCAGAGTCAAGAGTGTGTTGCTGGAAAAGCACAGCAGGTCAGGCAGCATCCGAGGAACAGGAGAATCAACGTTTCAGGCATTAGGTCCTGATGAAGGGCTAATGCCCGAAACATTGATTCTCCTGCTCCTTTGATGCTGCCTGATCTGCTGCACTTTTCCAGCACCACACTTTCGACACTACGATTGCAGCACAACAGCCCAGCAGTTTATAACAATCACAACTGGTTTAGCCATTGCAACGACTTAAAGCAATTTTAGCTGTGCTACAGCATTTAATAAGTATTCAGTAGCCATCCATCAGTAGATTATGAAGTCAGTGTGAGTTTTGTTTCTGTTTTTTGTATTTTCTTTCTCACCTAACGTGAATGGCAGTATGAGGCAAATTAGTGTTCAATGGAGTGTCTGGATTGCAGGTAGCACGAGAGACTGTTAATTAACTGTTTGATCAGTAGCAGATCTGGCAGTAACTTAGCTGCAGAGCTTGTTACCCAAGTTGCAGTTTATAAACCACAACGGCAAAGAAAATAACAGCTTCAGAGTGAGATGTACAACTGCTGATATCACATTTTCAAAGAGCTTGTGCTTTGTACTTTATAGGTTTTATCACTTGAAAGCCTCTGGTACACCGACAATTTAATCCCATATATCAATCCAGAGATCAATAAAAAAAACAGTAAAAAGCCGAATTTCTCACATCAACAAATCTTCAACATTTCATCCAAGTGACTGAAATTGGTGAACAAAGTGCTGTATGTTGAGAAATTATAGCCAATAAATAACTGCTATGATCTTTGCGAGGGAATGTTCAACATGCTTGTATGATATTCACTATTTGAACAGAAGCATGAACTTGTTAAACAACACATTATCATGCAGATACATTGAAATATATGGAGTGGAAAATTCCCCTAATTGAAGATGGTGAAGAAGGTGGCAGGAAGGGCAAATAATTTGGTGAGGTGATCCGAGAGAAATACTTGCCTATGTTAAAGTACTTCAGCAATTAAATTCTGGATGGAAGTTCCGTGGCCAACCACTACCCTTGCCTACATCCAACAGCTCCATCTCATTCTACAACCCTCCTGAAGGAAGATGAGCATCCCACCAGAGCAACTCCTCTACCTCTAAACATGCATTTCCCATGACCAATCCACCTAAGCTGCATACCTTTGGCCTATGGGAGGAAACTCACACAGACACAGGGAGAATGTGCAAACTCCATACAGATAGTCACCCAAGGGTGGAATTGAAGCTGGGTCTCTGGTGCTGTGAGGCAAAAGTACTAACCACTGAGCCACCATACACCTTAAATAGGGTCACCAGCAATGCTCTCTAGCTCCTTGAAGGTGCTGGGTTCTGACTAATAACCTTATAGGAGTCGCTACTTCAGTGGCAATGGTCCTGATAAGATAAGAACACTGAGAATATAACTAGAAATACAGGCTCACCTAAATTTATGACACACAAGGGCTAGAGTTTATACTTTTGAAACAGTCAACAATACAGTTATAATGCGGTCTCAAAATTTTTCAGAAGTGATTCTTTTCCTGCTCATACTCATTTGCAAAACACCGATTCTAAAATCTTCCATATGTGCCATAATTGGGCAACACTTTTTTTTTTATTTTTCAAAATATTACTTGATGCATTTAAGAGTAAATACCGGGTGCAATTTTATTTAAAATAGCTGAAACTGAACTTATCATAAAAACAAATGTCCTTAAAAATCAGAGTGTTTCATTCATCATGACTGAATAAGCTCATTTTAAAGAATGGCTTTAAAAAAGCTATACAGAAACCCATTAAAGGTTTATTTGGTCAAAAGTAGTCGGTTTCTTAATGCATTTTAAAAAAAATTGTAAGCTTTTGAAAAGGTTACTTTCCATGTCCTTTTACATCAAAAAGTTATAAGAGCTACCTCAAAACTCAACAAAAGGACCCATCAAATTGCTAATTCAGTTTGGGAATAGGACCATTTAATAGATAGCACTAATTTCTATCACAATGGACTGAATCTTATATTTTTTGTGGCTAAGTGCAAGCCGCAATGTGCTTTTTGGAGGGCTTTTTTGCCATCGTCTAAAGCTTTTTCTCACAATATCTTACTAAACCCATTATGTAAGCCTCTGATTCCTGATCTATGGCATTTCTTTCTTCCATTTTCAGCCCAATCTTACCACATGCCTTTCCCCGGAGTGACACATCTCTGCTAGGATATCCCGGAATTGACCAATATCCCTTACAATTGCACGTTCTATAAAAGCCTGAACAAGCACAATCATTCCGGAGGTACACTCTATAGTTCCTGAAATAAACAGAAAAGCTTGGGCAAGGTCCTGCCGGATGGGGTGGTGTCAAGGTAGGACTTCCTCTTCTACTAGAACCAGCAACAGAGCCATGCCAGCCTGGTCCAACGTTGTTACCAAGAATAAAGTGGTCTCAGCCAACTGCACGAGCACCCAGTGATGTATAACCAAGGTTAATATCCTTCTCCATTCTGATACCTTACCCTCACTTTATTGCTGTTAGTGTATCCACCAGGTTCATGCTCTACCACAGTCACTGAAGCCTGTCACCCACCCCAACCCATGACAACATCAATAATCTAAAAGTTACAATCATTAAGATTAAATATTATCACAATAATCAATGGCAAAGTAGGCCTGAAGAACACTTATCAAGCAATTGTAATTATTCCAAGTTGATTACTGTTGAAAAGGTACAAGGTAAAGTTGTCATGGTCTTACTAGACTATACAGCTGGTCTCTTATTAGAGAGAGAGGTCTGGTGGAAATCTAATCTGAAGGTCACCATCCCTGAGGTGAGTGGAGAGGTTGAGAGAGAAAATGCTTCATGGTAACCTCAGCCACTGTTAGAATTGAACCCATGCCATTGTCATCGCTCTACATTGCAAACCAGCCATCCTGACAATGGAGCTAACTGAACTCCCTCTTGTTATATATACTGAATTGACAACTTAGTTCAATGCAATGGTGTGTTTGGAGCAGAGTAAAACTTCAGAAACAAAAACAGAAATTGCTGCAAAAGCTCAGCGGGTCTGGTAGCATCCAAGGAGAGAAATCAGAGTTAATATTTCAGGTTGCGTGACCCTTCCTCAGAACTGCTCAGAGAAAGGTCGCTCCATCCAAAATGCTAACTCTGATTTCTCTCCACAAACGCGGCCAAACCTGCTGGCCTTTTGCAGCAATTTCTATTTTTGTTTCTTTTCCCTATAAATTTTGATTCACTGACTGATTAAATATCAGACTGTCTCAGCCTTGAATATACTTAATGAACTAGCCTTAACAGCCCTCTGTGGCAATGAATTCGACAGATTCACAATCACCTGATAGAAGAAATTCCTCCTCATCTCTATCTTAAATATGTGATCCCTTATTCTGAGATTATTCCTTCGAGTCTTGGATTTTCCTACAAGGAGAAATAGCCTTTTGCATCTATCCTGTCAAGTCTCTAAGAATCTTGTATGTTTCAATTAGACTAGCTCGCATTCTTCCATCTTACAATAAGTACAGGCCCAACCTACTGAACCTCTCCTCACAAGACACTCCCTCCATACTTAGTATCAGCCAAGTTCTTTAGGCTGTCTCCAATGCCAGTATTTATTTTCTTAGATGAGGAGCCTCAAACATTTCACAGTAAGTGGTGCCCAGAACTATACATAATACTCCAGATGAGGCTGAACAAATTTCTTGTCAGGTTAACATCAGCTCCTTGATATTGCACTCTCTGTCCATATTGATAAAACTGAGGATACAATACACTTTATTCATTGCTCTCTCTACCTGTCCTGCCACTTTCAGAGGTCTGTATAAATAAACACCCAAGTTCCGTCATTCCCGTATCTTTTAGAATTGTACGCCATATTTTCTTTTGTCTTTCAATATTATTCCCAAAATGCATCACCTCACACCGCTCTGCATTGAGCCGCATCTTTCCTCTATCCACCCACTCCATCACCTTTCCTACATCATTTTGGAGCTCGATACTCTCCTCACTGTATTCAATTATTCTGAGTTTCTTATCATTCACAAAATAGTGGAGAAAGTCATCAAACTTCTTCCTAAATTACTATGAGTTTCTCTAAACAATTGAAATTGCATTGCCCGGATGGTAACCTCAGACCAGGCTGGTATGATCGAGTGTCATGGCTTCCTTGCAGGTGGAAGAAGGACATCCTTCATATGCACCACAACCAAAACCTTTAAATCACTGTCCATATAGCAGGACAACAATGTTCCCCTAACTGGCCAATGTCAGGAAGTGTGCAGGACAGCTCTGAACTGACAGTTGCCTGGGTGCACAACTGACAGAGGGCAGGTCCGAGGGATGCCAGTACTTCAGTGGATTTTCAATGAGTGAGAAGTTATTCCAGGAATGGTGCATGGTAAGATGAGACTTGAGAGATGCCATAGGAGTGGGATAGGCTTCAATGAGATCTGTTTGGTCAGACATGGTGAGGAATGTTCCTGGGCTTCTTGAAGAGAATCCTCCAAGAAACATAACACAGCTTGCACTTAATCAAAAAATCAGACGATTGAGCATAACATGACATAAGTATACAATATTTCAGAAAAATAAACAGTTAATGAAATTCACAGCTGACCTTGGAGAAATCTGTGTAGGGGAGCTCACTACAGGGGAGCAGCTAAGTAGCTTTTTAAAGTGTAACCTTACTAGTTTTCTTTTGTAAATCTACAACAGTGAGTAGAATAGTTTTTGTTTTATTATATGCTGTTTTTGAGATCTGTCTCTTGATTAAACTTGAAAAATATAAAAACATAGGTACTAAGCTCATCTGGAGCAGCATTTTTAGAGCAGTAAGACTGTGATATTTTCTGGCTCTGTAGATTGTTAAGGACTAACCATGGCCTTCAGTAGAATGATGTGTTCTTCCTGTTGAATGTGGGAGATTAGGGTGAGTTTCCATGTTACTGATGATTAGGTCTGCAGGAAATGTGTTTGGCTGCAAATCCTGTTGGATCATATGGATTGGTTGTGTTGGCAGTTGACAATGAGGAATTTCCAGGTGCTAGGGTGTGTGATAGATGGCAGTTGCAGGGAGGGACATAAACCGAAGATACAGTCAAGTAAATGGGTGACCTCCAGGAAAGGTTGGAGAGGGAGGCAGGTAGTGTTGGAGTCTCCTGTGACTATCCCCATCTCAAAAAAGTATGCGGTTTTAGAAAATGTAGGGGGTGATGGACTCTCAAGGGAATGTAGCACTAACAGCCAGATTTCTGGTATTGAGACTGGAGCTCATGTAATGAGGGGTATGTCAGGTTCCAAGCCATCGATTGTGATAGGGCACTCTCTAGTCAGAGGCACACTCAGATGTTTCTGTGGTTGACAGTGAAAAGTCAGAATGGTGTGTTGCCTCTCTTGTGCCAAAGATATCTCAGAGAGGGTGCAGAATGTTCTTAAAGGGGGGAGGGACCAGCAGGAGGTCATTGTACACATTGGAACTAATGACATAAAAGGGAAAAGGATGAGATTCTGAAGAGAGAAGTTAGAAAGTTAGGCAGGAATTTTAAAAGTAGAAGATTGTTATATCTGCTTTACTCCTGGTGCTACGAGCTAGTGAGGGTATGAATAGGACAATAGAGCAGGTGAATACATGGTTGAAAAGCTGGGGCAGGGGAGAAAGATTCACAGTTTTGGATCATTGGAATCTCTTCAAGGGTAGAAGTGACCTGTACAAGAAGGATGGTCTGCACTGAATTGGAAGGGGACTAATATACTGGTGGGCAGTTTTCCTAGAGCTGTTCGGGAGGATTTAAATTAGTAAGGGGGCAGGGTGATGGGACCCAAGGAAATAATGAGGAAAGAGATCATGCTGAGACATGTACAGTGGGAAAAGGAGTAAGTCAAACAGACTGGACAGGCAAGAACAAAGTAGAGAATATTGAAGGACTGATAAATTAAACTACATTTATTTCAATGCGAGAGGTTTAATAGGTAAGGCAGATGAAGTCAGGGCATAGTTAGGAACATAGGACTAGGATATCATAGCAGTTACAGAGATATGGCTCATGGATGGACAGGACTGATAGCTTAATGTTCTGGGGATAGATGCTATAGGCAGGATCAAAAAAAAGGGGCAAAGGACGAGGGGGAGTGGTGTTTTTGATTAGGATTAACACTACAGCTGTATTTAGGGAGGATATTCATGGGAATACTTCCAGGGAAATAATTTGAGTGGAACTGAGAAATAAGAAAGGGATGACCACCTTACTGGGATTGTATTATAGACTCCCTAACAGTCAGTGGGAAATTGAGAGACAAATTTGTAAGGAGATCTCAGCTATCTGTAAGAATAATAGGGTGGTTACAGTAGGGGATTTTAAGTTTTCAAACTATGGACTATGGACTGCCATAGTGTTAAGGGCTTGGATGGAAAGGAATTTGTTAAGTATGTACAAGAAAATTTTCTGATTCCATATGTGGGTGTACCTACAAAGGAAGGTGCAAAGCTTGACCTACTCTTGCGAAATAAAGCAGGGCAAGTGATTGAGGTGTCAGTGAGGGAGTACTTTGGGAGCCAGTGACCATAATTCTATTAGTTTTAAAATATGATAGAAAAGGATAGACCAGATCTAAAAGTTAAAGATCTAATTTGGAGGAAGGCCAATTTTGACAGTATTCGGCAAGAACTTTCAAAAATTGATTGGGGGGCAGATGTTCGCAGGTAAAGGGACAGCTTGAAAATGGGAAGCCTTCAAAAATGAGACAACGCGAGTCCAGAGACAATTTGTTCCTGTTAGGGTGAAGGGGAAGGCTGGTAGTTGCAGGGAACGCTGGATGACTGGAGAAATTGAGGTCAAAAATAAGAAACATATGTCAGGTATAGACAGCAGAGATCAAGTGAATCCATAGAAGAGGATAAAGACAATAGGAGTATATTTAAGAGGGAAAACAGGACAGCAAAAACAGGACATGAGATAGTTTTGGCAAATAGGATTAAGGAGAATCCAAAGGGATTCTACAAATATATGGAGGTCAAAGGGGAAACAAGGGAGAGATTAGGGTCCCTTAAAATCAGCAAGGCCACCTATGTGCAGGAGATGGGTGAGATATCAAACAAGTACTTTTCATCAGTATTGACTTTGGAGAAGGAAATGGAAGAGAAACAACGTGGGGAACTAAATAACAACATTTGGAAAAATGTCCATATTGCAGAGGAGGTGGTGTTGGATGTCTTAAAATGCAGAAAGGTGCATAAACCCCTGAACCTGATCAGGTGTGCCCTCGAACTCTATGGGAAGCTAGAGAAGTGATTGCTGGGCCCCTTGCTGAGCAATCTCTATCATTGATAGTCACAGGTGAAATGCTGGAAGACTGGAGGATGGCTAACGTGGTGCCACTATTTAAGAAAAGTGATAAGGACAAGCCAGGACACACTATAGACCAGTGAGTCTGATATCGGGGTGGGCAAGTTGTTGGAGGGAGTCCTGAGGGACAGGATTTATATGTATTTGGAAGAGCAAGGACTGATTATGGACACTCAACATGGCTTTGTGCATGGGAAATTGTGTCTCATGAACTTGAGTGAGTTTTTTGAAGAAGTAACAAAGAGGATTGATGATGGCATAGCACTGGACATGGTCTATATGGACTTCAGTAAGGCGTTCGAGAAGGGTCCTCATGGTAGACTGGTTAGCAAGGTTAGATCACACGAATACAGGGAGAACTACCATTTGAATACCGAACTAGCTTGAAGGTCGAAGACAGAAGGTGGTGGTGGAAGGTTGCTTTTCAGACTGGAGGCCTGTACCAGTGCTGTGCCACAAGGATTGGTACTGGGTCCACTACTTATCGCCATTTATATAAATGATTTGATTGTGAACATAAGATGTATCATTCGTAAGTCGAAAAGTGAAGCACGAGAAAAGTGCAGCAGGTCAGGCATGTTGACGTTTTGGCCATAACCCCCTCATCAGGAATATGCCTGAAACATCAACTCACCTGCTACTTGGATGCTGCCTCACCTGCTGTGCTTTTCCAGCACCACATTTTTCAAATGACTCTCCAGCATCTGCAGTCTTCACTTTTTGCCAGTATGTTTAGTAAGTTTGCAGATGACACCAAAATTGCAAGTGTAGTGGACAGCAAAGAAGGTCACCTGAAAGTACAACGGGATATTGATCAGATGGGCCAGTGGGCTGAGGAGTGGCAGAAGGATGTCATATGAAGGATGTTGTGAAACTTGAAAGGTTTCAGAAAAGATTTAGAATGATGTTGCCGGGCTTGGAGGTTTGCAGCTACAGCTGAATAGACTGGGGCTATTTTTCCTGCAGCAACGGAGGTTGAGGGGTAACATTATAGAGGTTTATGAAATCATGAGACACATGGATAAGGTAAATAGACAAGGTCTTTTCCCAGGGATGGGGGAGTGCAGAACTATAGGGCATAGGTTTAAGGTGAGAAGCGAAAGATTTGAAAGGGACCGAAGGGGCAATGTTTTCATGCAGAGGGTAGTGCATGTATAAAAGGAGGAAGTGTTAGAGGCTAGTTTAATTACAACAATTAAAAGGTATCTGGATGGGTAGATTAATAGGTAGGGTTTAGAGGGATATGCTGCGTTTTTCCAGCAACACATTTCCATCTCTGATCTCCAGCATCTGCAGACCTCACTTTCTCCTTTAGAGGGATATGGGCCAAATGTTGACAAATGGGTCCAGATTAATTTAGGATCTTTGGTTGGTATGGATGAGTTTGACTGAAGGGTCTGTTTATGTGCTTAATATCTCTATGACACAATGCTATATGTACAGAACTCAATAGAAGAATACTTGTGCCCATTGTAAAGATTGTGCTCACTGAGCTAAAACTGAAGTGATCATGTGTGGCTTAAGGTTGATAAGTGATCATTTGACCACTCTCTCCCACTGCTGCAGCAGTGTGTGCTGGCTCATTGAAATAATGTTCTGAAGCAGCTGCATTTGTGGATGTTGGGATGGTTGCTTCTGTAGTTCAATATTTGGTCCGTGTGTGTTGTTTTCCTGTAGACGCTGAAGTTTGAAGTTCCCTATTGGCTGTTTGCTCTACTGTGACATCTAGAAATGGCAGCTTGTTGTTGTTTTCCTCCTCTTTAGTGAATTTTTTCACATTATTTCAATGAGCCAAGACACACTGCAGCACAGAGGAACTACGCTGAGCAGAGGAATATCACCTATACCGTGCATTCAAAAAGAATGGCTACCCAATGAACACAGTCCACCAATTTCTCAGCAACAAACCCAAACAATCAGACAAAACACACGCAGAAACCCTAGCCACTCTCCCCTACATCAAAGACATTGCGGAAATGACTGACAGACTACTCAGACTCCTTGACATCATGGTAGCCCACAAATCCACCAACACGCTAGAACAGCAGCTAATGAACTTGAAAGACCTTATACAGACAACAAGCAAAACTAATGTCATTCACAAAATACCATGCAAGAACTGTAACAAACACTACATTGGACATACAGGCAGAAAACTAGCTGCCAGGATGCATGAACACCAACTAGCCTCAAAACGACATGACCCTCTCTCACTAGTATCCTTACATACAGATAAGGAAGGACACCACTTCGACTGGGACAACACATCCATCTTAGGACAAGCCAAACATAGATACACACACGAGAATTCCTCGAAGCATGCCATTCCAAATGGAACTCTATCAACAAACTCATTGAGTTAGACCCCATCTACAACCCCCTGAGAAAAAGAAAAGAAATGACATCACCATAGGAAATGATATCACCACAGGAAATGACATCCCCATTCCAAAGAAACCTAAACATATAAATAGAAAGCAGGAATCATGTACACTACTTCGCCTGAGACCCACTGAAGATGTTACCTAGTAGAATGACGAAATGTCTGGAAATGAACCTCCCAGCTCAGTGAGAAAACCTATATCCAGAACCTCAACCTGAGCTACAAATCTTCTCAAAACTCACTTGGAGATAATGATAGTGGTGTTGTGATTGAAGAAGGTAATCTATTTTCATCATTTTGAGTACAAGTCAGTGGGAATCAACTTGAAGAAGACTCTCAAGGATGAAAAGCACTGGCAATCATAGATCACCTATTTTCTTCCCCCTGTGATGATGTTGCTCCTTTAACAAGGTTATGTTGTCCTTGTTTTTTGTTCGGAGGTTGTAAAAACACAGGTTCTGAAAAGTTTGACTTGTGTTGGGTTTTGTGGCCAATTTGATTATAGCTAATAGCTACAGCCTAAAGCAAAAGTCTTTCAAGTTTAAAAAAAGCACTTGTAAAATGAAAGGAGAGTGACCAGTTCTTCCCTGCTCAGTTTTTCATGGTTTGGTTTGCAAGCAGTACTGTTGTGGAGAAGCCAGACTCAAAAAAAGCAGGTCCAGGCTGATATTCTCTCTCTCTGACATCTCTCCTGTAGGACCTTGTGTTTGATTTTACCTTTTGTGCCAAGGGGTGTTGATGGAGATTGTTGCATATATTGGGAACAGCGTCATTAAGTTGGGATAATCAGTTGTGTCTTTAGATAGGTTAAGGTATTCTGTATTCTGTTTTCTTTTGTTTCTGTTTCAACCAGTAATCTTGTGAATACATTGTTTTGTTTAAAACTCAATGTTTTGACCAGCTGCATCTCTCCTGTGATATCCCCTTTACACTTGGTTAAACCAACTGGCAAACTTAGGGTCTAGGATATTTTCTTGAAATGTTTTGAGGGGGTCTGGCCTGATCCATAACTCTACCCTGCTTCCCCACCCCACCCCATTCCCACACTCACATCAATGTATTTAACAATGATTGGACACTCTGGAGGCAGGAAGTATGTTTCCGTTGATTGGTGAGTCCCGAACCAGAGGACACAGTTTAAAAATAAGGGGTAGGCCACTTAGGACTGAGTTGAAGAGAAACTTCTTCACCCAGAGAGTGGTGTGTGTATGGAATGCTCTGCCCCAGAAGGCTGTAGAGACCAAGTCTCTGGATACTTACAAGAAAGAGTTGGATAGAGCGCTTAAGGATAGTGGAATCAAGGGTTATAGGGATAAGGCAAGAACAAGATACTGCTTGAGGATGATCAGCCATGATCATAATGAATGGTGGTGCTGGCTCGAAGGGCAGAATGGCCTTCTCCTGCACCCATTGTCTATTGACTAACACACCATTTATCAAATGACTCATATAGTTCATCTTCCAAAATGCTATTTTCTGAAAGAAATCCAATTTATATTTGCATATATCAATACTAATTGCTTTCAATTACTCATTGAAATACTAATTACTCATTGAGATACATTCTCAACTGATTAATTTTGTGTTTCAAGCCTTCCTACCCCACCAAATCTCTTCTTTAAATATAGATTCTATCCTCTTGTTCTATGTTCTGGACAGTGCCAGTACCAATGAAAATTATTTCTTTGCTACATTTAACAGAATTCTAATTAACTAATGTCACTGTCATACAAAACACAAGGTGCAAATAAATGAACTCTGGAGAAGAATAAAAGATAACTTATAAATGAGTTTGCTACTCTACTGCATCATATGTCTATTTCTTAAAACTGTTGTATTATTAAATTAAAGGCAAACTTATTTAAATTAACTTAAGTATAATAATCAATTGTTCCTGACTCTTAAAATAAATCTCATATTCTTAACGACAAGTCTAAGCAATTCTGTACATGTTTCAAACCCAGGATCTATCACGTTATGAAAATATTCTACAATTACATCAGTGGGAAGTCTTAAAAAGTTCAATGAATAACTTTAAACCTTGTTTCCTCAACTGATCTGACCAACCGACTTTAAAAAAACAATTTAAATCAGGATTATAATTTCATTCTTGGAAAGATGTTAATACAGTGTTTCACAAGGAAACGGCTCCTACTATGCCAAATAATTGCATATAGTCAAGCTACATTTATTGGTCTTTAATTAGATACATATTTACTTAAAATTTCTTAACTGTCTAACGCTGGAATTTTAGCCCTAAGCCTGCCTGTTTCACTGTCACTCTTTCCTCATTTTAGAACTCTCCTTAAGAACTGCCTCTGTAACAAAGCTTTTGGACAATTGCCCAAAATACTTATATCGCTCAGTCAGATTTTGCCTGAGATGGCTCCTCTGCCACACCTTGGGACCTTTTATTATGCTAAAAACACTAGATAATTTAAGTTATCATTGATATTACATTATTATATGAGAGATGGTGTGAGTAGAAAGAGAACTAAGTTCTTAGCTATCCTTACAGGGCTTTTTTGATTAGACCCAACTTTAAGTGCACAACCAGCCTTGTGTTACCTCGAATCATTACGCAATACACTGGCATAGTTATATAAAAATATAAGCATCTCAATAAAAACAGAAGGATAAGCAAGATTAGTGGATCTTAATGTTCCGACTGAGAACTGATCAAGTGTTCAATTTATTAACCAAGTGCAGTCCAGCATATATTTGCAGTGTAGCATCAGGTTAGCTCTTATTCCATCAAATCACTCCCAGAAATGACCCACTGCTGTTCATGTTCCTTCTCCACCCTAAAGTGTAGTAAACATCGGATAGTTCATCAGGGTTAGTCAAGAATTCTCCTTTGACTGTTTCAATAAGCTGTGCCCCAGTCATGTTACCCTTTGACCTCTGCAAGCTCCCTCAATTGTGATCAGTCCACCTTCAGTCATATGCAGTTAATGTCATATATGAATCAAGTCAATGGTGAGTGAATGCACATTTTTTTTTAAATTGCTTATTTATATGCACTTAATTTACAAAATAAAGTAACGCAATGACATAACACGTACTATATCTGTTTACTTGAAGAATGATCACAGAAGTGGAAGGGAGAGGTTGTACCTGTTCCATTCACATTCACTCACACATGGCTCTCCACTGGCCATTTGGTGTTATTATTAAGCAACTTAATGGGGATTTCATCCTTTGCCTTGAATCGGCCCACTACTTTGTTTTGAAAGTGATGCGGGTGGGGAGGGGTATTGCTTTGCTTGACATAGTCAGACGGTTTTACTTTTATTATCATTTGGTTATTCTATAATGAGTTTGATCAACTTTAGCATGTACAAGAAATTTGGAGATGATAATTAGTTTGTGAACAGCAGGAATTTTAAGCTTTCCGAATGAAAATCTTTATCAACATCTTGTTTTCCATTTTTCTGCAATTTTATTAAAAATAACCACATCTTACTTATGTTATCAACATATTAGCCAAAAGCTTGAGAAGACAGAAATAATTCTACTTAAATATGATCTTTTGCACAAGATATGGCAATATGACAAAATCATATTGTCATTGCTGTATAAGTTCATCCCTGGAATTATGAAAGTCCTCTTACTCTTCAGGTCTTTACGTGGATGACTAAGTGTCTACTGTATAAGAACATAAGAGAGAGGAGCAGGGGTAGACTGTACAGCCTCTTACATTTTCTCCACCATTCTGTGATCCTTGCTGATCTTCTCCCTTAAATGCACTTTCCTGCCCACTTGCCTGACAGAATAAAAGATTGTCTATCTCAACGTTGAACATACCCAAAAATGGAAAATTTACTAACCTGAGATGCAGAATTCCATAGGTTCTTAACTCTGAGTGAAGAGATTTCTCCCATCTCGGGCCTAAATAATTGATCCCTTATTCAGAGACTATGCCTGAGTGCCTTAGTCAATGCAGCCTTCAAAACAACCTCTTATTATCTACCCTGTTCAGAATCTTGTATGTTGCAATGAGATCACCTCTCATTCTTCTAAATTGCAGATAGGTTTCTCCTCATTTTCTCAGTTTCCTAACAAAGAACAACTCACTCATCCAGGAACCAATCCAGTGATTTCACTGAATCCAGTGCAATATAACCTTCCTTAGATATGGAGGACAAAAATGTATGCATTTGTCCAGGTGTGGTCTCATCAGAGCCATATATCATAACAGCAAGACCAACTTATTTTCTTTTATTCCAAACTTGCAATTGTTGGCTTTCCTAATTGCTTACTAACTTCAGTTTCTTGTAAGAGTAGACTCTTGTGTCGCTGAATATGAACATTAGCATATCCACAGTTTAAGTGTTTAACATGGTAGTCAGTGTCACTTCAAATTTAGATTACGGTTGCATTGACACCATATTGACTTCAGAGGACACTTGCAGTGCTAACGAATTCTGAGTCCAAATGAGTCCAGAAACAATGACTTGTCAACTTTAGTGGAAATCCAGTTTGCTGAGAAAATCCTTATTCAAAGGCATTGCTACAACTAAACACAGTAAGGTCACTATTAAATATGCAATAGGGATGTTACACTTAACAGCTTTCCCAATGACAATTTTTACAGTCAATACTTCACATTGGAATTTGTACAGAGTTCAAATTTCTTGAAACAGGTTGTCCTAGTATTATGCTTTTTAGACGGACCTGCTTGCTCTTGGAAGATTTATTTTATATTTCCAAAACAAGAAGTGATTTTTTGAAAGTTAATATTTTACAGCAAATCCATTGAATTGTGATTTCAGTTAGCTGTCACAAAGGGACTCAATCTGCAAGGAAACATCTGAAGCAGATAATAACATGGAATAGATTTTTTTCCTGCAAAAAGCAGAGCTTCATTTTGAGAAGATAACAAATGACAGGTTAATCTTTTCTGTAGCCGTTAAGATCATTTGAGTAGAACAACAAAGTACAGTGATTATGCAACATGGCAAACCATCAGAAGACCACCTTCTGCATTTTTTTATTTGTTAATTTTGCAGTGGTGTGAACATATACTAATCTAATATGAATTAAATACTAAACATATTCCCTTCATATTTTTAACAATATCAGCATACTTTTACAGAAGGAACAAATGAATTAAAACAAGTTACCTAACTCCAAATACTGAAAAGCATGGAACAGGAGGTACAAACCAAGTGCTAGGATAGACAAAAAAAACCCCGCCAAAAGTGGAAATTTTGTGGACAGATTAAAAGAAAATCCTTATAAAAATGTTCAGTAAAATCACAACAAAGGCAAATGAAATAAACAGAGTTTACAAGGATGTCTGAAAGCAGCCTAGTAAATGCAAAAACAGGACAGCTTTGATAGTGTTCTCAAAACAAAAACAACAGAGGAAAGGATCGGTGTGCAAGTGTGCTGACCATGCAAAATAAAATTCATCTGTTGGATTTTATTGTACAATCTGAATAGAGATCTTTAACTTTAAAAGAGAAATTCAAACTTATTTAATATTTGAAAGAATGACATGACAATATTTGATATTTTACGATCTCTATTGTAATGTGCAAAGTAGAAGCAAAATCGACAAATCAATACTTTGTAGGCAACGTGTCGTTGAATAGTGGTATCAATCTGGTGTAGATATCTACAGTAGGAGAAGACTGGGCAGAACTTCTAATCCATTTGAAAATCTATTTCACAGGTACACTTTACAATGTCCCTTAAGGTGGACAATCAGTTATTTAGGGCCAGTTAAAAGTGATCTTTAGTTCCAGTATGTTTTCACCTGTTTTCTCTCCTCCCAGTCTGGTAACATTTAAACCCAGTGCATTCAGGGTCAGGTTTTGTTTTTGCTGAAGATTCTCCCTCTACTGCAAACAAGATGTATGTTTCAAATCCTCACAAGCTGGCCTTTTCATTCCCACCTGCATTCCTGGTTAGTGAACCAAAGAGACTTTCAACCTCTGATCCTGGCAGACTGACTATCTTAAATAGAAATGGATAAGAAATCACTGAGACCTTTAGCCAGTTGACTAGTGATATTATGTGTTAAACTTTGGCAACTTAAAGCAGATGACTTGGGTCTGACAGTAAAATTTTAACAGTTTCAATTCCAACTTTCCTTGCCTCAAAGCAGCATATTTCCAGATTAAACACAGATGAGACAGATAGTGAGCTACTAATACATTCCTAAGGACATAATTTGTCAAATTAGTTCTGCTACTGAGTCCTGATTTAATGTGCTTTGGAATGGCTTAAAGGTAGGGGCAGCTTGGTTTCACAGACTTTGAGAAACTTAACAGTTGAAGTAAAACGAGGTTAGCTTCAAAGAGAAGGTGCAGCCCTTATCGACCTGAAGGAGCAGAAGTGCTTTTATTTGGATGCCTGCAAGCTACCACTCTGATAGGTAACCCTCACTCCACCACTCCATTGAAAGAAACTGAGATCAGGGATTGGACACCCCTTTCCTGGGGAATTGGGAACTGTATTGCCCAGGACTACCTGCAGCACCACCAAACACCACCAAACACCAGTCTCCCCTTACCATTTCAGGGATAAAGGCCACATTCCTCACCCCATCATACCTTCTCACTCCCTGCTTGCCGCCACCTCATCTCACTCTACTATGAAAATAAATTAGTGGGTGATCCAGAGGAAACTACAGAAGTAGCTCCATATTTTATCCTGCATAATTAAATGAGAAATTTGGATAACTTTCATTCTGGAAACCTGCCAATTACAAAGGACACACGTTGAGGTATCAAATCTGACATAATGTGGGAAAATACAGAGTTCGGTGTTTCCCATTCAAATTACACTGTATCATCCATCCTTTCCCTACCTTTGTAACCTCTCCCTGCTAATACCTCAGCGTATATCTTTGTGTTACAGTAGTTAGCCAAGCAGATAGGGGTCATTGTACATATATCTCAGTTGCAACTCTTGGTCAGCTTGAGTATATTCAGTGATCACATTGCTAAATATACTCATGGTCATTCTCATGGACAAGATTTCATGATGGCATAAAATAGCTCTACAAAATATCAATGTACTGAATCCTACTGTTCAGAGAGTACAATTAAACGTCATCAATTATACATTTAACTGCTGGGCATTTCTGCTTAAATTAATACAAATATCAGTAACTTATTCCATTTTTTCTATTGCAATTTTGCTAAGCGAAGTACAAGTTTGCATTACTCCTGTTGTGTTAATGGTAATGAACCATTTTGAAAAAGATTACATATAGTAACACCAAAATCCTGCAAGAATAGAGATGATTGGTTAATCTCCCTTCCAGTCAAGCACTATTATTGTATGCAACTGGGATTGATTTTGTCCACATAATTTGCATGATGTTACTCTCCTTCACTCACTACATTTTTGCTGGAGAAATATTTTTGTTTTTATTGAGACATTGCATGGTGTTTGGTTATGCAATCAATTTTCTGTGATCTGAAAGACTGTTTAAGTAAAATCTGTTGTGAAAGGATGTTGTTTTCTACAAGTCCTGCTGTAAGTCCATTCCCAAATCCAACTCATTGACTGACATACTGGTGAGAATATTCACTCGTTCTCTTCCAGTACTGGAATAGGGGCCCACATCATACTCTGAAATATTTTTACACATTGTTGTAACTTTTCCCCTTATCTATCACTGTCACCTTAGGCGAATGTGAAGCATGTGGCTTGCTTTGTTTTCTTTTTCTTTCTGTGCCCTTAATAACTGCTGCAACGCAAGGTAATCAGCTAGATCATCAAAATTTATTTTAAAACTCTTTCAAGATCACATTATATTTCATAAATAATCTGATTTGTATTATAATCAGTAGCAGAAGTTGTGTGACTTTGGTTTCGGGAGTCTACCTTTATTGCATGGATATGGAGCGGGTTTATCTGCTATCCTGATTCAGTCGCATTCAACTCTTAAACATTTCTTATCAATGATATTTTGTGATTATGTTGATTAGCAATCTGTAAAAAAAAATGTTTTCAGAAGTTATTGCATGGAAAGGTTAATGCCAGAAATGTCAGTGCCGCTTTAAAGCGTTAACACAAATAGGATGATTATCATTTGAAGAACCAATGTGTCTCTGCCAATATGTTGACCTAAGTGAGCAAACTCTTCATTCCAAGCCTGACAAGATGGAAGTATTCATCCAATGATATTCAGTATGTGATGAACTAGTTAGAATTGCAAGTGTCTGAAGGGAAAACATGTCAATATACTGCAGGACCTGTCAAAGCAACAACGATTTCCTCTCTGTGAGGCATCAAACAGACGATAGCAACAAAAAATTGCAGGCTGCACAGTACATCTTTACACATTGATTAAAAATGTTCTTGCTCATAAATTTCTATTGACAATCTGCAGACATAGCACCTTAACCACAAGAACCACATGCTATTTCATTGATAATTACAAGTTATGATCATTACAAAATTATCGCGACCTACCCTAGTTGACTACTTTCTAAAATAATAGCCCAGGATTTCCTGGAAACATGCAAGGAATGTGAGTTCATTGTAGATGTTCAAGGATGTATTCAGAATATAAGAATTAGGAACAGGCAATTCAGCTCCTCCAGCCTGGTCTGCCATTTGATATGATCGTGGTTGATCTCACCTTGGCCTCAATTCCACTTTACTGCCCACTCCTCATAACCCTTTAACTCATTACTAATTTTAAAATTGCCTATTTCCTTGTTAAATTTACTCAATGTCCCACCATCCACCGCACTCTGGGGTAATGAATGCTAGAGATTCACGATCCTTTGAGAGAAGTAATTTCCCCTAATCTCTGACTTAATTCTACTACCCATTATCCTAAAATTATAACTTCTTGCTCCACAAGAGAAAACATCCATTCTACGTCTGCTTTGTCAATCTCCTTTACTGTCTTATACATTTAAATTGGATCATTTCTCATTCCTTTAAACTCTAGAGAGTATAGGCCTAAAGTGCTTAATCTCTCTTCATAAGATAAACTCTTCACCTCTGAAATCAATCAAGTAAACCTCCTCTGAACTGCCTCCAATGTAACCACATACTTCCTCAAGTAAGGGGACCAAGGCTTCATGCAATACTTCAGGTGCTGTTTCACTAATGCCTTGTACAGTTGCAGCAACACTTCTCTGCTTTTATACTCTATTCCTTTAGCAATGAATGCCAACATTCGATTTGCCTTTCATAGTTCCTGTTTAACCTTCATACTAGTTTTCTGTGATACATGCATGAGGACTCCCAAATCCCTCTGCACTAAAGCACTCGGAAATTTCTCTCAATTTAAATAACAATTTGTCTTTCTATTTTTCTGACCAAACTAGATAACCTCACACTTTGGCAAAAGTGAGTACTGCAGATGCAGGAGAGTAGAGCAAAGAGTATGGTGCTGGGAAAGCACAGCTCGTCAGGCAGCATCAGAGGAGCAGGAAAATCGATGTTTCGGGCAAAAGCCCTTCATCAGCCCTTCACTTATCTGCACACTTATCCATGCTAAAATCCATGTCAAATTTTGGCCCATTTATATCCATACATGTTTATAATTTTATTTTATTTCTTCATTAGTTTCATGCCTATTTTAGTGTCATGTGCAATTTTGGCTGTAGTACCTTCTATCCCTCTATCCAAGTCATTAATATAGATTGTAGAGAGGAACCTCAATTATCTGAAGGACACGGAGGGCGAGTACTTTGTTTGGTTAATTGAATTCCGGATAATTGAATGCTGGATAACATAATTTAGCCAAGCATTGGGACTTTGTGAGTTTGTCGGATATTCCGATATTTGGATAATCAAATGCCGGATAATTGAGGTTCCTCTGTTAGCAGTTGGGGCCCCAAGGGCCGAAACCCATGTCAGCTCAATAGCTACCTCTTGCCAACTAGAAAAAGCTCCATTATTCCCAACTCTCTGAATTTTATTGATTAGCTAGTCCTCTGTCAAAGCTAACAAATTATCCTTAATCCCCTTTTACATTAATGTTTTGGGTGGCACCTTATCAAAAGACTTCTGGAAGTCCAGATGTACATCTGTCGGATCCCCATTATCCAATTTGCTTGCTTCATCTTCAAAGAACTCTAGCAAATTAGTTGAACATTTGTAATAGCATAAGTGAGTTGTGTTATTAGTTAGGCTTCATCTTAAGCCATGCTGAATCCTCCACTTTGTGAACTCATCTTGTTATCATATTGATAGAGGCATTTCGGTCCACAGCCTTAAATTTCATGGCTCTTATATTTGCTTCTTGGTTTCTGGGGAGGAGGGGCTGATCAATGATACTGTGTACAAACTATGGGGTAAAAGTACCACATGTGTGGGAGATTTCTGACTTCCTTGTGAATTTTAGATCACTCCACCCCACTCCTAGCAGGTCAAGTGAGTAACAGATCAGCACTTGGTTTCATTTCTCAGTGCTGACTAGTACCATAAGTTGAGGGGAAATAATTGGCAATGCCAGAAATGAGATCCCTGATCATGTTTGAAAACGTATGTACCAAAGTCCCATTGATATTCCTCAAAATTATGACGTGAGGACCACAATACATTTCTTACAACTATGTAGTGTCTTTATCATTAGTTAAAACTCCAAAGTGCTTCACAGAAACACTATTAAATAAATAAAGGAAAAAGACCACAGATGCTGGAATTTGAAATGAAAACAAAATGTGTTGGGAAAACAAAACAACAATAGATCAGACAGCAACTGTGGAGAGAAACATGACTGTTTGTCAGGAATGTTTTTCATTTGTATTAAACAATAATTGATACTCTAGGCTATGTAAGGAAGTAGTAGAACAAACAGATAAAAATATGGTCAGAGACGCAAGTTTTCAGAAGCATCTTAAAGGAGGAATAAGAGGTAGACATGTGGAGTGATTGAGAGGAAGAATTGCAGAGCTCAGACCTAGCTAACTGTAGACATGACAATCAATTGTGCAATGCTGAAAACTGAGGATATGCAAGAGGCCAAAATTGGAATAGCACAGAAATTGTAGAAGATTATCATCAGGCTGGAAGATACTGAAAAATGAGCAAGGTTTTAAAAGGTAAGATTTACAGTCTATCGCATAATGTGCTCTTCTCGGAAATTCCATGATAATATCTAAAATACACCTGACAATTTTTGTTGTTAATCAGCTCAGTTAGTAATTGAATGGTGTGTTGAAACAGTAAATTATGCAGACTAAAAAGGAGCTATGTTTAAATTCTAATGTCATTGGAGTTACCCAATCTCAGTTGAGAACAGCTGATGTATAGCATCAATGTTCTCAGGTTAAAATAAATATAAGCGACTTGGTTCTCTGATCAATATCCAGTGACTGCTGTGGGAAGTGCAGAGATGTCAGGTGTTGGTTGATTCAAATTTCAGATATAAAAAATATTCATGTCGATTAACTCACTGAGTTACTTTCCAGTCTCAGTTATAGAAAATCTAATTGACACACCTAAACATTGTTGTTCCCATTGCAGCAATATACATTGCCACGAAAGGGTACATAATTCACAGTCAAGATGAAGGTGGCTGTGTCATCAGAAGGTTCCAAAGATGTAATTTATTGTATGGATGAAGAGAATACATTTAAAATACAAGGGCTATCATGGTCCAGTGACAGTGTCCCTGCTACTGAGACAAAAGGCCAAAATTGAAGTCCCACCTACTCCTGATGTGTATCATAATAATCTGCACACGTTGATTAGAAAAAGTATGTAATATGAAAGTTGAAATTCTACCTGCACTGAGAATATAAATGATGTAAAGGAAATTCCCACACTGTGCACAATGGCCCCATCCCAGACATGGGCATAGTGGCCTGACGGCTATATGATTGTATGTAATATGAAAGTTGAAATTCTATCTGCACTGAGAGTATAAATGATGTAAAGGAAATTCCCACACCGAGCACAGTGGTCCCATCCCAGACATGGGCATAGTGGCCTGACGGCTATATGATTGTTGATGCTTTCAAACAACCTCTTCAAACACACCTCTCTAGCAGGTGAGTGTTGAACCCAGGTCTTCTGCTCACACCGATTGTATATCAGCATGGATAGCATATTATTCAGGTTCATAGGCTTGTTAACAAGTTTAAATGAGTCTTAATTATTTATTAAAGTGTGGTTGGCAGGCTATTGATTTTAGCAGCTGGCCATTTAGAGTACAGCAGTGAGTTTTGGGTTGGGGGAAGATGATGGTCTTGCTACTCAACTTATTTTACGCACTTCTTTGGAAAAACATGCCCAGTTGGGGGGTGGAGGGTACATGAACCTCAGCCTTAAAGCCCCAGCCTCAAATTATCTATAAGCAATATGATAGATGAAAAGGTAGTATCTAATAGGAAGAGAGAAACAGTAGCTGGCCATTCGGCCATTCAAACTGTTCCATCATTCGAATAAATCATGGCTGGTCTGTTTCTTAACTCCACCTACCTGACATGGCTACAGATCCCTTAAGAGTTTCATCATACATAAAAAGAAACAGATACCCTGAAGTGATGTGAAAGCTGCACTTTAATTTGCAGGTTCAGATAACAGTTATTAACTGCTTGTCCTTTGCACTTGTGGTTTCGGATGATATCTGAACCCCTCCAGTGATTACTTCCTTCAAATGCCTTCCAACTATCCATTATTTTAATTACAATTTGTTAGCCAAGAACACATTTAATAACTATTGCACTATGCTGACACTGGAATGACCACAGCGTGTGTTTAACAATACCAATTAGTTGCCAAGATGGATGGGTTTTGTGTCTTCCAGCAATGTGTATAATTTCTCAGGGAGTTTTCACAAAACTAGCTTCCACCTGCTTTGTTTTTATTGCCTCAGCTGAAAACCCTATTAGAAAGTCAAGTGGTAACATGATGGCAATACAATCTTCACAGACCAACAGAAGGAAATATGGAGACACATATTGAGAGGTAGTACAATGTGACTCATATCCTATGAGTGTCTAACCTGATTACTTACAAGTGGGGCTACAGCCTACATTCTCCTGCTCTTCAGGAAAGAACTGCTATGTCTGCTTTCTGTAGTGACATTGTAAGTGCTTTAAAAAAAAGGCCCAGAATTTGCTAACAAAATGATGGTGAACCTAATGACATTTCTCCTATTAATCTATGAAATATACAGAAGCTTATGATGACAAGGGATACTTCTGCGAATTACAAACCAAAAACAACCTGTGGGACAATTGGAACATGGATAGTCTTATGAAAATAACTGCTAACTGAAATTAGAAAAAAAAACTGAAAAACAACTTCCGTAATGTTTATTTACCATTGAAATACCAATTGATGGTATTTCACATTCAACTCAAACTAAATTCATTACAGAAAGCTGGGTAACTAATAAATACCTCTTTAAGGATTATTAATTCAATGTCTAACAAACAATCTGACCAAGACAGAAAACAAGTTAAACTGTTGAATTTTATCTCTGTGCTGTAAATGGTGTTGATGGTGTTAAAATTTTAACATTCCTAATCCTCTTTCATACTATTCATTTTTCTTTGTTGTTCTCTCAATACATTTATTCCTCATGCTTATTTTTATTTCTGTATTGGATTTAATTCAAATCAACCTTCCTTTGTGTCTTTCTCAATCTTTAAAGCTCTGACGACATTTGATCCAACTGTTTAGTAAGATCTCACACAGCTATATTGTCCTTATAGCACCGTCATTAATTTCAACCCCAACCAGTTCAGATACAATGGACCAAATTTTAACTACTGAATCAGGTGGCTTGAGACAGAAAATTTCCTCAGTTGACAGACCCACCTCAGTTTCAAGAAAACCATTGCACATTATTTTCACCCTGGGAGGTGAGATAGAGTAAAGCAGGACCCACCATTTCCAGAAAAATATTGCAGAAGGAGCAGGGGTGGACTAGTACCAAAGTGTCTTGGCCTTAGACAGTCTGTCTTTGTTCTCTGGGTGCTTTGTCCCGACTATATTCAAATCAGCTAGGACCTCTGCCCCCATCTCTCAAGCCCCTTAATCTCATGCTCATTCCCCACACCCTTCCATGACCCCCAACTCTGGTCCCTAGACCCCTCCACGCTGCTTCATTCCACCACTCCCCTACCATGCATTCTCTTAAACTCATGCCTACTACTCCAACTGATGTCCTGACACACTTGCCATACTATCTCATATTCCAATGCCATCTCCACAGTCGCTCACCCATTATCCATGATGGGAAGAGCTTAAGAGACATAAAGAGATTCAAAAAAGGTTTAATAGAGATCATATACACTTGATATAGAAGAAATAACTAATTTGTAATATTCATTCAAAAGTCTTACATCCCCTTGTGTTCAACAAGTTATAATACAAATTTCTATTCAATAATGACATTGATGACAGTTAATCCTTTATTATTATCCAGTTTAAATTATCAATAAAAATATGAACTCAATCCCTCTGATGGCAGGAGCTTTTAAAGTTTTTATAGAGTTCAGAATCTCAACCATATTAATGGCCCTTAACAATGTTCAACAATGAACTCCATTAAAAACGTATGAACAGATCTTACAGCTTAACTGTAAGCTACACATGTCAATCAAAGCAGTCCAGTAGACAGTGTTCTTTCTTAAACTTAAGCTGATAGTTTCTATCTTTTTACAATTTTACAGGTCTGTGGATTTCAATAATTCCAATTCAGGGGTCATCACAGAGCTTGTCATTTCTTTAAGAATGTTTGCGTCTACTCCATAAATTTGTGACTCTCACACTGTGGGTTATAAGGCTCTTGGATATAATGGGACTGTTGGAGATCAGGATAGGACTTCTGCATCTTTGTCTTGCCCATATTTTAAGTTGTCCAGAGTTGACCTGACTCTGCAAATATCTGTACCAAGCCTTTTCAGTGAAAGCGTGATGGTATGTTTCAAAATGCAAAATTCAGATTTTCTTTTCTCAGTGAACTTCGGAAAATGTAGAAGTACCATTCCAATTCAAAATTCACCTCTCCCTCTCACTCGCTCAATTCAGTATAAGCATGTGCAATATATATGCTCACCTCTGTGGCCACCCAATACCTAAACCCAACTTTCACTGAGCACAATCAGCTGTCCTTTCCAAACAAAGACATTCTGCTGAAGCACAGAAAACAGTTTGATATGCCTGATGCCAAAATTGTGTTCAACAAGATACCTCACTTGACCTGCCTTACCAAATTTGCTTTAAGAACCTATAAGATCAGAGTGAGAGAAGGAAAGACTGATTTGGAGGTTTTCTTCATAATTATAAATAAATCTTTCTCCTGATAACCTATGAGATAGTTCCCTTCCTTTGTACCTTACAGAGCTTTCAAAAATCCTGACATTGTATGTGACAAATTTTAATTGGCCTCATCCCTCACTGGGATTGGGTAACAGCTTTGTGTCCTGATTAATGACCTACATTTACATTATACCTATGGTAACAAAGAATCATTACCTTAAAGCTGTGCTTGAAATACTTACTGGTCATTTTGAAATACTCATCATTTTTTTAACAATTTTAATGATAGTGTTTAATAATACTTTGTACCACGACTTTATTCATTCAAAAAATGTCTAATCTTACTTGCTGGTGCATCTTGTTAAAGACAATAGGCTTTTCTTGTTAAATTACTAGGTCATTTTCCACTAACATACTAGACCAACATGCCCTTTAGATCCCTAACAGGAAAGAATATGGTCACAGCAAATCTAGCTAGCTCATGTGATGAAGCTGCTCCTTTAAAAAGGTTATGCAGTCCTTGTTTTATTTCAGAGAGGTCATAAATGACACAGGCTCTGAAAATTCTGGAGGTGAAGGTTTTTAGGGCCAATTTGATAATAGCTAACAGGTACTGCCTCAGGCAGAAGACTTTCAAGTTTAATATAAAAAACACATGTACAATGAAAGGAAAGTGGCCAGTTCTCTCGACTCAGTTTATCTGGTTTGTTTTTTTGTAACAGTAGTGTGAAGAAAGGCTGCTGGACTCACAATAGCAGGTCCTGGCTGGTACTGTCTCTCTCTGACTTCTATCCTGTAAGAACCTGTTTGATTTTACCTTTTGTGCCAAGGGGTGCTCAAGGAGATTGTTGCAGTATCTGCAACAGCATAATTAAGTTAGGACTGTCTGTTGGATTTTCAGATAGGATAGGTTATTCAGCACTCTGTTTTCTGTTCTTTGTGTTTAATTCAGTAATCTTGTAAATAAGTTCTGTTTTGTTTAAAACAAAGTGGTTTGACCAGCTGATTCTCTTCTGGAAAACCCACTTTACATCTACTTAAAATAACTTGCAACATTAGTGTCTGGGCTATCTTCTTGACATATTTTGAGGGGTTTGGCCTGGTCCATAACAGTCATAAAACATGATGAGCAGCAGTGAGGATTCACCTTACAATAGTCTTTCAAAATGGACGTTGATCTGAGAATTTACAGAGGATATCCTCTCCTGTTGTGAGAAATAGCCGAGAGAGGCATAATGTCTGTTTCATTCAACAGCAATTAAACCAATTTTCAGCTATTTTAATTTTGTCTTTAATTTTTCTTTTTATTTGTTCACGTTATTTCTAACCAGAGTAAGGCATGCAAATAATTCAGAATGGAAATTGTTTTCCATTTAGAGTATTATATTTTAGCAGGGGAAGTGGGTAAAAAGGATAGTATTCAGCATTACCACTGCCCTATTTGTGTTCGAATCCAGTTCTCACCCATTTTAATCACTCATTGCAATTAGTTGGTTCAGATGACCACGAGAAACAGATGAACCCTCATCATTTTTTTATTTCTAAATAAGGATCCCACTATACCATGTATTTTAACTGATGCCATGGCAAGAAACTGCTCTAGTTTTCCCAGCAGCTGGAGCAAGTTTAGCAGTTTTTAGGAGGACAGAGAGATCTTCATGAATAATTGGTAATCTTTCCTTCACAGAGCCAAGAGGAAGAAGAGAAATTCGCCTACAGGCCACACAAGAAAAGTAATAACCTTTGTGTAACTTGTGAGTAAATGATTGATTAATATATTAGGTGATTAAAGTTCATCATTGAGACCTTAGATGAATTCTATAGGATAGTCAGTTTTGTGAAATAAGCTAACATTGGGATGTGACAATGGGTCTTAGATATTTCAAACTGTGCCTGCTATTACTATTTTAAATGAAAAAAAATTTCCAAATGATTAACATGTCATACTTTGATTAGAAAACTGAACAAAAAAAAAAGACATAGCAAAAAAAACTTGAAAATTGATGTAATTTCTGCCAAATGAATCAGGCACAATACCTTTCTTGATGTTATTTCTAGTGCACTTTACAAATTATACACTCACTTCCTTCAATAATACAAAGGAGGAGAATGGACTACTTTACCATAATATTTTGAAAAGAAAATTTGGTGCCTTCAAAATTATGGTGCAAACACAGCAGGCATTAAAACCTGAAGAGACATCACTGCCATATCAGATTATTCATTCATGCAAAACAAAGGAAAATGTATCCATTTTCAAATATTCCTGGGCTTTTTTTGAAGGGATTAGACATTGCATAGCTTCTTCCTCCAACGCTGAGAAAATATTTTCCTTCTTCCTCTGCCATATCTCTGAATGTTTTTAAACATTACACACATTGTTTTCTCTTCTTTATATTGTGAACTTTCACAAATTGTAAATTTTCACATGATAATAATATCCATTTTTGGACAGTTGAATCATTATTTAATTTAATTGAACATCAGCTGTGACAGGGAATATGCTTGAAACAAAAAGAAACATTGGTTTAAATATTGGGAGCATTTGTTCCCTTCTGGAGGTGGTGAGAGAGATGGTGGGGCAGAGAGGTAATTGGGGAAACATCTGCAGTTAGGTGTTGGGTGAGAAGTTGTTTTGTGATTTTCTCAACTCATCAACAATGAAGGCCCTTAACTGGTCAATTAATGGCTATTTAAGAGGGCTCAACTTATCACCACCTTGATCACCTGCCTCTGTGGGAAGTGAGAAACATGGTTAGCTTTTTTTGACTTGGAAACCATGGCAACTGTTTGGATTGACATGTGTAAATATGAGAGCACATGTGTAAATATGTGCTCTCATCTGCCATGGTGATGGGATCAATATCAAGAGGTACACACACACAGTAGGCAGGCATTGTAAGCTTGAAGCTTCAATAAAGTCCTTGTGTTGAATAAACTGCTGTGAATTTATGCAAAACATCAAATATACTGAGTGGCCAGAACGGCAACAACATACAGCTTTAGTAGAAGTTCTGTAGGTTATGATGTGGACACACAATAGAAGAGCCTTTGCTGATCTCAGTCAAAATATAGTGCAACTGCTCAACAGAGCTTGCTAAGTGAACCTGAAGTTCAGTGAAAAAAAAATTACAATTAAAGATGTCAAAGTCAATGGAGGTCTACAAAATCATGAGAGGCATGGATGGATAATTAGACAAAGTCTCTTCCCTGGACAGTCCAGAACTAAAGAGTGTAGGTTTAGGGTGCAAGGGGAAAAATATTAAAGAGACCCAAGGGGCAACTTTTTCACACAGAGGGTGGTACGTGTATGGAATGAGCTGCCAGAGGAAGTGATGGAGGCAGGTACAATTTCATCATTTAAGAGGCATCTGGATGGGTATATGAATTGGAAGGGTTTGGATGGATATGGGCCGGGTGCTGGCAGATGGGACTAGATTGGGTTGGGATATCTGGTTGGCATGGACGTGTTGGACCAAAGGGTCTGTTTCCATGCTATACATCTCTATGACTCTAAGTACTGACAGCAAAAGGTCTTTGCCCAGATTCCAGAAAAAGATGAAATCTGCAGCAGTGATGCATCAAGTAACAGATGTAAAAGAAGGACAACAATTTGTTAGATCTGTCAACTATTCGGCATAATTCTCATCCAATTTGGAGTGTGAACCATTATACCAACTCAGAGCCGATAATGTTGGGTGGTGCTGGGGAAGGTAACAAAAAGCAGCATTCATTAAAATCAGGCAGTAGTGTCGAAATACTCAACATAAATGTTAAAGTCATCCTGCAGTGTGACACCAGCAAGACAGGACTTGGTGCAACACAATTGCAGCATGTTCAACCAAGTGACTTTGCATGCAAGTTCTCATTCAAACAGAAGGACATGATGGCCAGACTGAGAAAGAGGCCTTGTGAAAATTTCCAACAGTACCTACTTGGGAAAGACAAAGTGAATGCAACATTTGACAACAAACCTCTCCAAAGTATTTTCATCGGGCTGCTACTATTTCTTTGAAAGCATCTGCCATGAATGTTACTCCAGTTACTGAGGTATCAACTAGAAATGATATACCAGGTGTATGTTGCAGACATGCTTTTCAGAGCAGCTGTCCCAGAAAAGAAAATGGAGGATGCTACAGAATAGGAAATCTCCCAGATCCAACATGAAGCAGCAGTTTGTCATGCTTTGGAAGTCATCAATCCAGCAGAGACACTGAGTGATATTGACATGTACTTTGATCAAATCAAGTGAACGTCCCAAAAATATGCGAATCTCCAACTGGAGATTTTCAAGATGTAATAATAAAAGAATGGCCAGAGACCATGAAGGACACACCTGTTGCAATAAGAGCATTTTGGTGATGAATTGACAGCACAAGATGGTGTATTGTACAGAGGAAATTGAGTCATAATTCCAAAGGAGAGAAGAGATGTTAAAGAACGTCTATGCAAGTCAGCAAGGAAATGAATCAAGTTTAGTGAGGATGAGAGATGCACTGTTCATGACCAATGAAATGAAGCACCACATCAGCAAGTGCACTGCTTGTATTGAGTGCCAAGTTAAACCACAGACAACGCACAACATCCCAGACAGACCATGGATGAAGTTGGGAGCAGATCTCTGAATACTCGAAATAATTGATTATCTTGTCACAATCAATTACTCTTTTAATTACTGGGCGGTGCATTTGACTTCAATGAGTACCACAGAGATTATCAAATGTAGAAAAGAGCTGTTGGCTGTTATGACATTCCTGACATTGCCATGAGTAATAATTATCCCAGTTCATGACTGAAGAATCAGCTGTCTCATGAAAGAATGGGAAATTCAACAACACACACCATCTCCTCACTAATCACAGCCAAATGATAAAGGCTGAGACAAAGCTAAAAATCACCAAAGGCACCACAAAGAAATTGAACAAATCTCCCATAAAGGTACAGAAAGTAATCCTCACTTAGTGAAGACATGGAAAATAGTCCGATACAACAGCTAACATTATGTCGCACACAAACTATTCTTCTAATAGCAATAAAGCTACTGAACTAGAGCTAGTAACAGGCAGAAATTAAAAAGGCAAGGTGAAATGGGAGAATGCCAAATCTAACTTCAATAAGACTGCTAAATCATTCCCAGGATAAAAACAGAAAGTGCTGGAGAAACCCAATCAGTCCAGTAGCTTCTGTGGAGAGAGAAACAGAGATGATGTTAGAGCAAAAGGGCCTCAACTTGTCCCAGTCTGTGGGGTAATTAGAGACATGGGTATCAGTCAGTGAGGTATCCTCTGAAAATCAACTCTAGCACTTTCCTGTAATCTTTGACCCCTCTCTTAATGTGAACTTCATTCTCCAAGAAGAACCTTTTGTCGCTGGATCTCCCGAAGAATAGGTTCAGCTCATTCTCAGGGCCATCACAAGTTGGATTTGCCAAGTACCCTGTCTGACATTTGTGCCAAGAATTCTTGATATTTTGATTCGATCCAGCTCGAGGAAGAATGGGAACCTGCATATTAATGAGGTTGATAATGAGTGTCAGTCCCTGTTAACAGGCCTCTTGCTACTCCCGAACAGGAATCTTGTCTCAGCGTCCGGGACTTGGTTGAAAAATGTGATTTGTCAGTCTTGATGTTGAGAAAAGTCTCACTGAACATTTCACACAATTGTCCCAAATTCCTTGCCCTAATTCTCATCATTCAGGGGCTGGGAAGAATGTGCCCTCAATATGATTTTTTTTTAAAAATGCATGATAAAAGGGATTTCACCATAACGGAAAATCCTTCATTTTCCTAATAGACTAGGTATTCACATGTCTTAAACATAACTCTTATAATCTAACTCCGCATGCAGTCATGAGTCATAGCGACAACTCTCAATTTAATTGTGTATTTCCTATCTAAAGGCATTACAAGTAAATGGTCTCACAGGCTTGGCCTGTGACTCACTGGATGAAAGTGAGTACTGCAGATGCTGGAGATCAGAGTCAAGATTATAGTGATGCTGGAAAAGCACAGCATGTCAGGCAGCATCCAAGGAGCAGGAAAATCGATGTTTCAGGCAAAAACCCTTCACCGAAACATCGATTTTCCTGCTCCTTGGATGCTGCCTGACCTGCTGTGCTTTTCCAGCATCACTCCAATCTTGACTCTGCATCCACTGGAGTCTAGAGGTATAAGAGGTGATTTTGCTGGTACATGTAACATCCTGAGGGGACTTGGCAGGGTGGATGCTGAAAGGTGTTTCCCCTGTGAGGGAAACTTGAACCAGAAGAGGGGTCCCCCATTTAAGATGGAAATGACAGTAACTTGTTTTTCTCTCAGTGTTGTTAGTCTTTAGATTTATCTACCTCAGAAAAGAGTGTAGGCAAGATCCTTGAATATTTTTAAGGGAAAGATGAACAAATTCTTGACTACCAATGGAACTAGAAGTTATCATTAGTGGCCAGGAATGTGGAGTTGAAGTCACAATCATATCAGGCATGATCTTATTGAATGGAAGAGCAGACCTAATGGGATGAATAGACTACTCATACTCCAAATTACGATATTCCCAAGTGCATAAATGAAGCTTGCAGATATTAAAAAGGAAGATATGAAAAATAAAGAATTAGAGATTATTTAAACAGAATTTGATAAGGCACTGGGAATTTGCAGATGGGGAAAGTAAAAATAGCTGTGCATATGTCAAGGAATATTATCTCCTACGTGTATAACTATCAGAATGATGGACAGCATATAAATGGATAAAACGTTCAGAGATTTGATTCTTAGGCCCCGCCTTTTTTATTTAAAGCAAGAAGTGAATTTAAAGATGAAATGCTCCAATTTTGGCTAAATTTACATGTTTACTTTAAATCCAACCAATCTCAATTCAGAATTTGTTTCACTCTGTGCATTCAACTGCCTTTTATAATTTGGCTGTGTTATTAAAATATTATAACTATAGATGCTTTTCTAAAGCTTCATCATTGTTTTCTCATTGATTTTCTTTCATGGACAGAAATACAACAAGTTTTTGTGTTGTATGCTGGTCATGCAGGACTAAATTTATATCATGTGCTTGAATAATTGCCAAACTATTTTTAGTTTCTTTCAGTCATTGGGTCTCAATTGTCGCAGTTATGTTTCTATATGGTACAATAGCTTGTTCATAACTATGCTGTTTATTTTCAAAGAATTCTTCACAACATCGTGAGTTTGCGATGAAGTGTAAGTAAGTTTTAATTAAAGAAATTGTGAAACATAAGCTTCTAAAGGTTTGTCATAACTTAAAGAAAATAAGAGGAAAAGAAAAAAAAAGTAAAAATAAAACATTCCTGATATTAAACACAGTTCTGGATAATTGGTGACTATGCATGTGAAATAGGAAAATACTCAATAGGGAAAATACCTATATTCATCATTTGTGTTTTTTGTTATAGCTTTACTAAAAGAACTGAAATATATCCGAAATGAGGATGTCGACAAAGTGCAGCACACCAGCTGGATTGGAGAAATGTTATCAGAAATATCAACATTTACAGTAAGTGCAAGCTGTATGCAAAGACTTTTCCTAGTTTATGAATACTTCCAGCATTCATTAAAGTGTAGGATATTAGTTCTGATTCAAGTAGTTTTTATTTTTCCATCTATTGACAAAAGTAAACATAGATTTGGTATGATTAAGTTGAGGTTAAAAGTCATATTCCACTTCTCAATATTTCCAATTATGCCCCCGAACACCCTTAAAACAGTTTGAATTTTTATGAACACCAATTGTTTCCTGGCATAATTGACAAAGATGACAAGTACTGAAAGCATGGTGTGGCAGGAGGAAATTCAGTTAAATCACAGTAATGTAACTGATCACATGATTGCCATTAGTAAGAGAGGAGACACCAGTCTCGATTGAGCCTGCGAAGACAGAGGTCATAGGTATGATTCCAGTCAGCTACATTTGAGAAGTTACAATGGATAAACATAAATAAGAATGCTAAAGAGCACAAGGAATGGAAATGTCTTTCTTAGTGATAAAGAGTGAGCAAGTTCTGGGACTTCCACAGTTGAGATACTTCAAATCAACATCTTGATTAGGAGCGAGCAGTATTGACTTAAATCACAATATAAAGCATTTTAGATTGCCCGAAGGTCACGAAACAGTGAATGAATGCAATCTCTTTCACAGTGCTAACTCAATTCAGATACTTTTCCAGGTCCTGTCAAGTATTCTTTTGCTTCAGGAATTTATTAATTCAGAACTTTCACACAGACTTGTTAATCACAGAAGAAGCCCTTTCTGAGTGTTTCACTATGAATGTTTCAAACTCTATTAAGTTAAATAATTTACATAGGGTATTTAAATTATGTTATGGTCTACTTAGATCTTCTCTGTAACCCTTAGCACTTTTTTGCAACAACAAAGTATATCACTGAACATTCTTGTGATGACATGGTGCTATCTTCATTGGATTCCTATGCCTTTCCATGTAATAGATCTATTCTTTTGTCATTTGGTCTTTTGTCATTTGGCAATTCAAATTACTCCTGGCACAGTTTAAAAGTTACAATTTCTGCCCAGTTACAAAAGAAAATATTGAGTATAATACAACATGATTTAAAAAAAAATTAACAACCAGGACAAAATCATCAAAAAGTCTTCCTTCAAGCTTCCCACAACCACCTAATGAAGGAGCAGTGCTCCGAAAGCTAGTGCTTCCAAATAAACCTGTTGGACTATAACCTGGTGTTGTGTGATTTTTAACTTTGGACACCCCATCCAACACCAGCATCTGCAAATCATTCCTTCAAGCTGTTATTGGTCATCTGTGTTGATACAATGTCTTTTAATTCAGGTGAGGCTAAGAGCTTCCCATATCTACAAGCTAAATTATTTTTGTGACATAAGCTAATGGGAATAAAGTATAACCTCTTTGAATAACGGTAATTCTTCACGAAGCCCTTATTTCTCATCCACAAATACATAAAATGCCGTTTCCTAGTCCAGAACTATGTTTTACCTATTAAGTTGAACTGAGTGCATCCTTCATTCTGTAATTTTGTCCAGAAACTGAGACTACCTGAGACAAAATATAAGTTTGCAATCATCAAAAATGTCTGACAGCCTGTAACTTGCATTTCGTTTCACTGCCGAGAGCAATTTGGCAACTTATTAGAAGCTCCTGCTGACAGTGAGGTGTTCATCAAATGTGTGAAATTATTTTGCCTTGAGCAAATTTAATAACTGCTTGATGCTTTTTTTTCTCCCTACACCTTGATAGAGCTTGGCATTGTCATTAAGTGTTTGAATGACTTATCACCAAAAATACAAACTTCTTAACCAGTTATTTGCTGATAATTTAGACATTCCATATAGTGCTGTTACTGATTGGACAGTGTTCAGAAGCATTTACAACTACTTTGCTTCAGTTATGGAAGCAAAGGTTTTGACATGGAATAAGACCTGGAAAACATTCAGGCCTGGCTTTTAGTCCCAGAAAATGACCATCTTCAACAAGAGAGCATCTATCACCTTCCCTTGACATTCCAACATCATTGTCACTACTGAAGACCATACCATCAATATCTCTGAGGCTACCCCTAACCAGAAATTCAGCTGGACTAATATACACAGAGTATGGCTAAGAGGGCAGATCAAAAACTGAGAATTCTGCAGCAATTAATGCACCTTCTATATCTCCAAAGCCTGCTCTCCATCTACAAGTCAGAAGTGTGGTGGAATACTTTCCACTTGCCTGGCTGTGCGCAACTCCAATAGGAGGTTCCATACACCCACCTTCTTAAGCATACTCTCTTTCCACCATTTATGTACAGTGCATCATTAAGAACAGGCACTGTGTGGAAACTCTCTTTAGAAACCTGCACGGTGGGCAGCACGGTGGCACAGTGGTTAGCACTACTGCCTCACAGTGCCAGAGACCTGGGTTCAATTCCCGCCTCAATTACTGTGTGGAGTTTGCACATTCGCCCCGTGTCTGCGTGGGTTTCCTCCGGGTGCTCCGGTTTCCTCCCACAGTCCAAAAATGTGCAGGTTAGGTGAATTGGCCATGCTCAATTGCCCGTAGTGTTAGGTGAAGGGGTAAAAGTGGGGGAATGGGTCTGGGTGGGTTGCGCTTCGGCGGGTTGGTGTGAACTTGTTGTGCCGAAGGGCCTGTTTCCACACTGTAAGTAATCTAATCTAATACCTAGAAGGACCAGGCCAGCAGACTTGTGGGAAAATCATCACTTCCAAGTCACACTTTATCATGACATGGAACTGTTACTCTGTTGCCTTTGGTTCAAAATCCTGGAACTCCTTCCTAACAGCAGTCCAGGTGGACTTCTACCTCATGGACTGCAGAACTTCAAGAAAGCAGATCATCTCCACTTTCTTAAGGATAATTTGGGAAGTGCAATAGGTGCTGAGCTGGCCAGAGGTGCCCACATCTCCCATGAATAAATTTTAAAACACAAATAGCTTTGTTTCTTATTTGATTGATTGTAGTCACATGTACTTAATAACAGTGAAAAGTTTTGTTTTGCCAACAGTATATGCAGATCATAACAAACAAGAGTATACAGATCACAAGGTGCTTAGACAGAGCGAGGCATACAAGGTTATGGCTGTACAGAGGTGTACAAAAACAAAATCAACATTAGATTTGAAGTTAGAAAGATCCATTTATCAGTCTAATAACAGCAAAGAAGAAGCTTTCTTGAACATGTTGGTGTATGAGTTCAAGCTTTTGTGTCTTCTGCCTGATGGAAGAGGTTGGAACAGAGTAGAGAGTAATGCTGGGGTAGGAGGGGTCTTTGATGTTGGCTGCCTTTCTGCAGCAATGAGAAGTGTAGATGGAATCCATTGGTGGGAGGTTGACTTCCATGATGGTCTGGGCTCTGCAACAACTTCCTGTAGTTTCTTATGGCCTTGGGCAAAACAATTGCCATACCAATCTGTTATGCACCCAGATAAAATGCTTTCAATGGGGCATCTGTAGAGGTTGGTGAGGGTCCTTATGGACATGCCAAATTTCCTGAGCCTTCTGAGGAAGAAGAGGTGTTGTGCTTTCTTGACTGTCACATCTACGTGAGAATACCAGTACGGGTTGTTGGTCATCATCACTTCTAGGAACTTGACGCTCTCAGCCCTCTCCACCTCAGCTCTGTTGATGTAGATGGGGGCTCGTTCTCCTCTTGTCTTCCTGAAGTCAATGATCAGTTCTTTTGTTTTGCTGACATTAAGAGAGACAACATTGTTATCATTGCACCTCAACACCGAGCCCTCTATCTCCTTCCTGTATTCTGACCCATCATTGTTTGATATCCTACCACAGTGATGTCATCAGCAAATTTATAGATGGCATTTATACAAAATTTGGCAACACAGTTGTGGGGATACAGGGAGCACAATGGGGTCTGAACACGCATCCTTGCAGGGCACCAACGTTGAGGATTATTAAGTAGGAGGTGCTGTTGTCTATCTTCACTGATTGTGGTCTGTGGGCCAGGAAACCGAGGATCCAGTTACAGAGGGTAGAGCTAGAACTTTGGTCTCAGAGTTTTGAGATTAGGTTGGTGGAGCCTATAGTTGATAAGTAGGAACCTGACATGGGTATCCTCTTTTTCCAAATGTTCCAGGGAATGAATGTAGGGCTAGAGAAATGGCGTCCACTATGGACCTGTTTCGTTGGTAGGCAAATTGCAGGAAATAGTTGCCATTAATCATATATACATAACATAATATATAATAAACGATAATATCATGTTTGTAACTTGGTTTTATGCTTTACAGAATTATCGCTCGCCCTGTTATTTATTCTGTTCAAAATTAAATCTGGTGATGTCAGAAAGAATTGCAAGGATAATTTGAAAAGCAATTAACCGCATCTAATGCTAGTTTTTTTTTCTTTTTTGGAACTGAACCAATCAGTGTTCAATTATGTGGACGTCAAAATTCTATGTTAGCATTAAAAGCCATGAGTATGGAAAGCCACTGTTGATCAAATGAATAGTTCACCCTGCATTGTGAAGAACAAAATTGAAAGTATGGAAATATGTGTGAATTATGTGCAGAAACAACTTGGGGCTGGATCCTTTGCTTCCCAATGTGCTTAATAAACAAAAATTTCTTCTGCTTCTGGTTCAGGGTTTTTCAATTAATTATCATGATTTGTTTAATCTACAAAAATTGAATGGAATTAGCAATTGCATTTAGACTATTGTTTACATTTGACAATATTATTTGTAAAGCCGATTGGGTATTTATTTTAGCTAGTCGTATTAATTATGGGTATGCGCAAGTGAGCACACAATTATTTTCCAGAGGATGTCAGCTTTACACAATCCCTGAGTGAGGTATCGAAGCTTATTATGCAGCTCCGAACATTCCTTTGATATAATTCTATATCAAGGGAGATACATTCAATGATTAAACCTTAAAAAAATGAGGGCAGAATGTCAATCAAGAGTGTTCTCAGAGAGCTTGCAATGGAGCACAGAAGATAACCAATATTTTAGGTTTGCTTTTGAATTTCTACTTGTCATCAGTAGATACATCTCAACGCAGATGTAATACCCTCATTTTCTAATCAGTGGGGTTTTGTTGTTTGCAGTGAGAACTTGCCATCAGGTTAAGATACATTTCGCCTCCAAAACATATTGTCAAAGTTTGACATATTCACTGTTTCAATCATCAACTCTGACAGAAGTCTTAGCAAGCCTCAGAATAATCAGTAAAAAAAATAGTAGGCCTAAATCTTCTACATTCCTGTGTTCTGGACTCCTAAATTAGAGTTGCTTTTACAGAGCATCGGAGGCTGAGGGCTGACCTTCTAGAGATTTATAAAATCGTAAGGGGCATGGATAGGATAAATAGACAAAGTCTTTTCCCTGGGTGGGGGGAGTCCAGAACTAGAGGGCATAGGATTAGGCTGAGAGGGGAAAGATATAAAAGAGACCTGAGGGGCAACTTTTTCACACAGAGGGTGGTACGTGTCAGGAATGAGCTGCCAGAGGAAGTGGTAGAGGCTAGTGCAATTGTAACAGTTAAAAGGCATCTGGATGGGTATATGAATAGGAAGGGTTTGGAGGAATATGGGCTGGGTGCTGGCAGATGGGACTAGATTGGGTTGGGATATCTGGTCGGCATGGATGTGTTGGACTGAAGGGTCTGTTTCGGTGCTGTACATCTCTATGACTCTATAACAATAAGTGTCACATTGCCTCCAAAATGTTATCTGTGATACACTCGTAGAATTCTTGTTCTAACTACACTGACCTCGAATTTCGTGAGACAATATGCAATAAAAGTCTGTTGGAAACTTATAGAGGAAGCCAATTATGATGTTAATCCATATGGTAACTCTGCAATTTTCGAATTCAACAGAGTAAACTCTATCATCTCTTAAATTTGTGTTAACACAGGGAGAACACCACAGCCAGCATTATGGAAAGGGATCATCAATACTTTCCGTATTCATTTGCATAATGTCATTTAAAGTTGCAAATGTTTATAGGGAGTGGTTTGACACATGCTTTATTCTGACTTAAAAGATAATTATTCCTAGTATTAGCTGCACTTGTATTACCTCTCTTTGTGTACTGCAGGACAAGTGAAATGAGCAGAGACAAGATAGAGTAAGACAAAACATTACAGGAGGGGAAAGAAAGAGGTAAGGTCTGAGCAGGAGCCAATATTTACCAGAATGTCCAGAAAAATTTTCCTATCAAATATCAGAATGTCAATGAGAAACAGTGCATCACACATAAATAAAACTGAAATTACTAGAAAAAAAACTCAGCAAATCTGGCAGCCTGTGCAGAGAAAGCAGAGTTAACATTTCAGGTCCAGTGACCTTTCGTCAGAACCTCTGAGTCACTCGACCCAAAACCTTAACTCTGCTTTCTCTCCATAAGTGCTGCCAGACCTGCTGAGTTTTCTCCAGTAATTTTTGTTTCTGTTTCTGATTTACAGTATCCACACTCCTTTGTTTTTCTTTGTTCACTGTGTCATATATCTTGGCTTCATTAAGGACAAACAGCTATGAGTTTCAAACTCAGAGTGGGACAAGACTGCATTGCCATTGACTGTAGAGATAAATTTGTTTATGAACTTTTATATGCTTGCCCTTCCAAGCTGGTGTTGACAATATCTCCTAATTTTATATCCATTGTCACATAAAGGAGGTAATTGAGACTTTATATTTAAATTAACCTTTCTGGCCAGTGAGGAAGGGATGGAGCAAACATGCTATTTTGTAATGCATATAAGCTTACGCATGGTTCTAGATGCCATTGTTTCACAGATGCTGCATATCAGGAGTTCTACTAAAGGTATTCAACATCCTCAATATGCAGTTGATGTATGGCTATAATCATTGTATCTTGCAATTCAATCCTGCCATCTGTTATGAAAACATCATTCCACAGCAGCCTATTGAGCTATTTAATTTTGACTCACAAAGACAAGTCAGAGTGTAGCTACTTAAAAACGAGGGCAATCCGTTGGCAATACCATTCATAACTCTGGTGTGAAACCAATGTAGAAGATGGAAGTATGAAATGCTGCCACATGAATTGTGATAAAGCAGACAATTGGGATACTTAAACTATATTCTGCTGAACGATCGTTCTGCCCTAGTTTTGCAGTGCTTGGTAGATCATGTCAATAGATTTATAGTAATCTGCCATATGCTGCACAATATCATGAGGTCAAAGCTCTTGCTACTAGCTATGTGAAGAGTAACTGAAGGAAAAGAATAGGAAAAAAACAACATAACTTCTTTTCTGCTTGGGCTGTCTGTGATTGACTTATCAGAAGGCAATACTACTGAGGACAATCACAACTCCCATTAACCATTAAACCCAGAACTACCTACCAATCACTGCAATCTCTTGAAAAAATTGCAAAACTAAATATGCCAATAAGGCAGTAGGCAACAATGGCTGAGGTTACCATGAAGGATTCTTTTTTCAGCCTTTCCCTCATCTGTGACATGGTGACCCGTAGGTTAAAACACCACCTCTCATGACAGAGCAGCCCCATAACCTGGTGAGAACATGGCAACATTAACATTAATTCCAAACAGAATGTAATAATCGAACCACATGATCGCAAACAAAAAAACAACTAATCACCCTTGTTCTTTCCCTTCATTCCAGTCTGCCGTGTGTACCTATACGATGTCAACTCAGCAGCTGCAAAATGCCTGGTGAAAGGTTGCTAACTTTGGGTGTTCAAGACAGCTGATGACATTGCAGGAGGAACTTGAGCAGCTCTTGGCCTCAACGGCACTGCTTTGGACAATATCATCTTGACAATGGTATCAGCAGTCTGAGTGAAGGAAACAGCAAAGTCACTGACAGAGTAACAGTCGTGGGAAGATGGCTGCTGTCATCCTGAGAGGACAGCAGATTTATGCTCCACAGATCCTGAGACAGTGCTTCAGCAATCCTTGAAATTTCCTGAGGGATACACTATGATAATATCAGAGCTAATTGTTGCAAGTGGGTGACATAGTGTGTACCCTGAGTGGTTTTCAAAAATGTTATTGGCATATTGTACACTTGCATTACCCAGGGTAGAGCAGAGAAATCCTTTCCACAGCTTCTGACAAAAGGGACCATGTTTACAACAGACAAGATTTTCACCATGCAACTAATTCCTCTTTTCAAAAAAAAAGTGGAGAAAAGGCTAAGATTTAACAAATTCATATTTCTCCCAATTCCACAGTGGACTTGCAGCCAAATAACCCGCCATTGTTCTTCTTTGTAATTATTATGCTCTGTTAGAAATGGTTAACACATCACCTGAAAGACATATGGCAATTGGATTGCTACAGATAAAAGGGCAAAGTACATAATATGGAGAAACAAAATCTAATTTTTTGTGCTGAGAAGCTCAAAACTGTAATGTTTGCATCTAACTACATTGTGCAGCAATTCTACCGTGGCCAGATAATGCAGGGTCTGAATGGCTTGGCCCAAGCCAGAATGGACAGCCTTTGAGCAGCCAGATCTGATAGAGCTTTCTGCACAGAGACAAAGGCAGGCAAGGACAAGCCCAGACTTGCCCTAGAAGTCTGGCTTGTTTATTGTAATACAGAGAGCAGACTCACTGGTGGCCTGGGTTCCTACTATGACCATATAAGGCAACATGTCCTTGATACATCTCATTTGATGCCATGGCATTGATCTTAATGATTGATTGGCTGGGCGCCAGAGATCATTCTGGAAGGATGCAGCAGGGAAAGATAAAAAGGGTCACTTGGCAGCCATTCCCTGAGTGAAGACTCGACCTGGCTCAACAGTGGAGTTCTGACCACCGAGAGAGAGAGAGAGAGAAAAAGAGAGAGAGAGGAAAAGAGAAAAAGAAGATGAACATATTTGAAGCCAACCTTTGCCAAGTTCATCAGAGCCAACGAGACAACCTGACCAAGTTTAACTTCACCTGGTCATAGAGTTATAGAAATATACAGCACAGAAACAGACCCGTCAGTTCAACTCATTCATGCTGACCAGATATCCTATGTAAATCTAGTCCCATTTGCTAGCATTTGGCCCATATCCCCCAAACCCTTCCTATCATGTACCCATCCAGATGCGATTTGAATGTTGCAATTGTACCAGCCTCCGCCAATTCCTCTGGCAGCTCATTAAATACACATACCACTCTCTGCTTGAAATGGTTGTCCCTTAGGTCCCTTTTATATCTTTCCTGTGTAATGTTAAACCTATGCCCTCTAGTTTTGGACTCTCCCACTCTGGTGAAAAGACCTTTTCTATTTACCCTATCCTTGCCCCACATGATTTTATAAACCTCTATAATGTCACCCCTCAGCCTCTGATGCTTCAGGGGAAATAGCCCCAGCCTATTCAGTGTCTCCATATAGCTTAACCCCTCCAAACTCATAAATCTTTCTGAACTCTTTCAAGTTTCTCAATATGCAGTATTCCAGAAGTGGGTGAATCAATGTCCTATACGACCTCAACATGATCTCCCAACTTCTATACACACTGCACTAACCAATTAAGGTCCTAGTCTGGTAGCCAGTAATTTAGATAAGGATTGCAACAAAAACTTGGTGTTTTGGTTGGTAGATTAATTAATTTAAGAATTGAGAGTTTTATCACTAAAGAGTAGGTTTTTAGATGATATTTGGCTAATGGCTCCTGTTGTGCCTTTTGTGTATTTTTTGAATAAAATTGCATTTAAATATAAGTCATCTGTGATCCTTTTGTTCATCTCACAATTATAGCACCCAAACAAAACAAGTTACATAGAAACTGGTGGAAGTGTTGAAAGCACGGACAGTACTACATTAACTTTTCAGTACTCTATATTTTTCCTCAGTATATGCATTGCAAAAAGAACTGACGAGATGGTTGGAGAAACCAACAGAAGAGTGAAATTCCTCAAAACAAATTTTTTTTTTGGTTTTTATTTACAGTTCTGGAGAGACAACATTGATGCAGTAATTTTATAGATCAGTTTGACAGTTTCAGGGGGGAGAAAACAATTTTATGGTCCTGAATTCAAAGTAGTCTCGCAGACCAAGAAACTTGAGAACTCTAATTTTGTCTATCTGGAGTCCACCATGTACAACACTTTAGAAGTTATTCTGGTTCTCCCAACAGATTATATAATTTTTTTTCTTCTGTATTCATAGTTGACTATGCTAATTCTGTGCAGTAGTTATAGAAATTTAAATTTTCCCCAAGGGTAATGATTGTTCTCCAAACATTAATCCCAAACATCCTTTATAGCCTATTAAAAGCCTGCTGCAATTTTGAAAATAAATGTGTTTAAGTACAATTGTTATTGCGTGAAAATGACCTGGATACTATAATAATCAAATCATTACAGTTGTACAGAAGAAAGACAGCATCACCTGTACAAGTGTTTTGTTGGTGTCGCACAATACAACAGGATGAATCTTATCTTTTTTCTGGCTAACTCCATGTTTTAGTGAGCTTTTTGGAGTGTTTCTTGCCATCAAGGTTTCTCCCCTGTCTTATCAAACTGACCTCATTAATTACCTACCATGTCTCCATGTTTGTCACTCACGTCCAATCTTGGCTCCACCTTACCATGTTCCATTTCCACAACAACTCATCACTCAACAGATACCCAACCAAAGACCTGCAGTATCATCCTTTGTTCATTCTCTCACTCCATTAACCCTGCATGTCCCCTGTGCTATTTCCTCAATCCTTCAGGATAGCTCAGTCACTTTCCTCCATTTGCATCAGTACTCACAGTCATCCTACCCACTGTCATCTCACTCATTGCCCTCCCCCCTCCCCCCCCACACACACCCCTCTTTAATCATTACAGGAGAAAGTAATCCATAAAAGGATAATGATCACCCATATGGCTGGCGGGTTTAGGATGTTAGTCCCTAGCATCTGTATACTCATTCCCTGCAAGAAGAGAGCCCTCTTTTATAGGCTTTATAGTGAGTTGTGACTCTGAAACCCACAAACTAACTGCATCCCACTCCCTAGACTGCAAAGGCACAGGCCCCTTGACAGAGCCCACTCCCCACACTCCCCTCCTTGCCCAACCAAATGCCTGATCATGGCCAGAGTGCTTGATTGCTGAGGGAGGCTGCCCTTGATTTACTTTGCTGGAACGCCAACCCCCCCCTCCGACAGACAAGTGCCTCCATGGAGTTCAGTGAGTACTATTTCTGCTATGAGTCGGATACATGGCTGTCTGCTTGCTACAGAAGTGGTGTGTATGCTGTTGGTTTATGGAGCAGGTGTGGGATTGACAGAGCACACTGCAGTCCAGCAAGATATACACCCCCTGGGCTGATTACTGCTGAGCAGCAATGCAAGCTTCCTGGGTATGTGTTTGCACTGATTGGCACAGCAAGGAAGTCAAGACCGTGTGCATACAAGTAGGTGCCAAGATAAGCGAACACTAAGAGAGCAGCCTTGACCCACTTTCAGAGCTGTGCACAAAGTGCTGCAGCCTTTAAATTCCAGATGTTGGTGCCACCTGCAGTGCCAGTTTGTGCTTCAAGAGTGCACTGCCAGTTTTGGCTTTAGTTTCCTTGTGCAGCTTTCCTGATGTCTATCTTGTTTAGCAAGCTTGGTAAGATGGAAGTTTGAATGTTAATGAAGTGGGTTGTGGCAATAAGGCACTTAACAAGCCATAATAACTGCCAATCACCACAGCCTTGTAGTAATCGCACCACATCACTTGTGAAAAGCACAAAAGTTGGAGCAAGATCATCTCGATGTTGAGACAGTTTTCACAGCAGTTGTCTCCCAATTCTGTCACACATCTTACTGTCGTCCATGTCACTCAGACCCCTATTAGATTCCATCTAATCTTAGATCGGATGATAACATAGTACAGGGGATTTTAATATAAAAACAGTGCAAGAACAAGCCCTTGGCCCACCATGTCAGTGCTGATCATTCTAAACTAATCTCATTTGCCTGACCATGGTTCATATCCCTCTATTACCTGCCTGTTAAAGTGTCTGACTAAATGTCTCACAAATGTTGTTATCATATCTGCTTCAACCACCCACTACCACAGCGCTTTCCAGGTACCTAGCAAACTCTGTGTAAAATAAACTTGCCTCACAACACGATAAGTGAACTTTGATGATTACACCCAAATATGCTCACACAAGAATATGTGGCAAATAAGAACTCATAACTTATTTCATGTTTCCATAAGAAAGGAATATTTTATTCTATTCCAGTGGTTTAAATGGATTTTCATTGAAAATTATTGGTTCACATATTGTAAGAATATAGAGCAGTTGGAGGATTTAAAATGAAAAATGTGTGCCAAACCAATTGTATTAATATGGTCCTTTATCCCTGAAAGGTGCCTACAGAATTATTGTGAATTTCCAATACTCTTGCATTTGTTTTCCAGATTTTTAACGTTTGTCATTTTTTTCATGCCAGAATGATTTTAATTTACAGAAGCACCTGTTCTGCACAGGAAGAGCAGAGATACCTCCCGGCTCATTAAAATATTTATAATTCCAGCTTTAGAATCTCTTCTGAGCATACCTCAAGTTATTGTGAATTGCATTCACATTCCCAACATGAGACTGACAGTGTAAATTTGGAGTCATCGACAAATCCTTGGAGAGGATCATTTAATACTGTTTTCCTTTGACATTGCATGGACAGAAACTTGTTTCAGATTAATAGCCACTTCAGAAAAAACCTAGGCTACCAAGGGAGTGCTATGCTAGCACTGAGAATTCACTGCGGATGAGCACTGAGAGGCTGATGCTACTGAAGTGAAGAGCAGGAGGCCAGAGTGGAAGGCAATTTACAGGCTAAAGCATAATAGCTTAATTCAATTAAAAAAAAATATGGTTTGACTGTGTATAATTGAAAATGTGGAATTGTTTTACTCAATACTCAATAGAAAAATACATGCCACAGTTAACGTACATACCTCAGCTGGAAATTTCTAATGTTCTAATTCATCATCACAGTACATTTTGCAGTATTAGTTTACAAATATGTGGAGTATGCTTTGATTTAAATTTGTATTTTTAAAGCAGATATATAGACAGATATAGTTTAGGAATGAACTTCCCATTTAAACAGCTATTTCAGTTCAATATCGCATTACAACTGGGTCAGTTGAAGAGCATGCCTGATCTGTCAGTTCAAAAGGCAAACCAGAGGTTAATGAAATGAAATTGACATGTCTGGACAATTTTATTTAACCTGAGTACAATGGTATTAGGCTCAACCAGTTGAATTTTAGTTATCATTGCTTTGGGATTAAGTGATAAATTAGCAAATTTAAAATGATTTTATTTACGGATATTTATGGCATTCGCATTGCTGCTCAACACACAAAGCCTGCTGCATCTACAAATACATAAATCTCAACCATACGTTTGGTATGAATTTTTTGAGAGACAACATGCTTGTTATTTACAATGGATCATATTTGATGGGCACAAACAGATGTTCAGGAACACATCCCTGGAGATATGCTACAGCAATTACAAATACATAGCCTAATTATCTGCTCATCATTTTTAGTTAGGCAGTTCCCTGTGAGGTTAAGGATTATTTACTAATTTATATGGAATATCTGCATGTTTGAACAACGTTTTCACCAATTTGTGCAAAAAAACATTGGAACATAATTTCCTTTCTGCAAAGAAAGGAACAAAGCGATATTCAAGTGGGAAATTTAGACAGGATATCAAAGAAAACATTGGGAAAGTCAACAGCAGTAGCACTTGGGACTAGGTCTCTCATTGAACATCTTTGGTAATTGAGCTTTTCTCTTGTAAAGAGGAATGATTGTTTTTTCAACTGAAGTGTAGCATTCATCAGCTGTTAATGAGCGGAAATCTCAAAAGAAATGCAGCAAACCTTTTTTATTTATTGCTAATTTTGCAATTACTGAGATACAATTGGTTCAGAAAGAAATTAGATTAAAAGAATTTGGTCTTATTAAAGCTTTGGAAACTCCAGCTTCATTGATATGTCATGGATAATCTTTAGATAAGCTATTCAGTCAGTTCAAACTGTATACTCTTCAGGAAAGACTGTTCCAGTTCAGAAACAAACTGATTTGCAATTTGGGGACATGTAGCATTTTCTATTCACAATGTGCACTTTCATTGCCAAAGGATATGTAGTGCTCAAGACTGTTATGGTGACAGCTGTATTTAAGTTGACTGTAATGTTTCATGCTTTAATTTCAAGCTTCCTGTGCAATTTAGGAATGTGCTTCAAAGCAAGCATGTGTAACAAATGTTGAAAGAAAGTGAATTCTGTGAATGCAGATTTTCAAAAGACATTTCATGAGGCGCGCTTGTCAATAAAATTTGGTTAAGTAATATTAAAGAGAATACAATAGCATGGATCAATAGTTAGTTAAACACAAGAAAAGAGGAAATGTTTGAGGGCTGATTTTGGACAAGTGCGATGATGGTATCCTATTTCCAGACACCAGTGTTAGGATCTTTGCTCTTTATATTATACAATAAATGTTTTTGTCTTGGATTTGGGAGACACATTATATTTGTGTATTTTTTTAAAAAATTGATATTCTGCATGCTTTACTATGAAAAAGACAGTAAGCAACTTCAGGGGATTGTGAATGCCAAACAAGACAATCTAAAGACTGGAAATCTGTTGTCTGAAAGGCAACTATCTTCTTTTCAAAATTCAAAATTCCAAAACAGGGATTCAGAGAATATACAGTGCAAAAAAGGACGTTACCCAAACATGTTTACAATGGTAAAGCAAAGTGAACATACAGAAGAAGTTGTGGTTCTGTTCGCCGAGCTGGGAATTTGTGTTGCAGACATTTCATCTCCTGTCTAGGTGACATCCTCAGTGCTTGGGAGCCTCCTGTGAAGCGCTTCTGTGATCTTTCCTCCGGCATTTGTAGTGGTTTGAATCTGCCGCTTCCGGTTGTCAGTTCCAGGTGTCCGCTGCAGTGGTCGGTATATTGGGTCCAGGTCGATGTGCTTATTGATTGAATCTGTGGATAAGTGCCATGCCTCTAGGAATTCCCTGGCTGTTCTCTGTTTGGCTTGCCCTATAATGGTAGTGTTGTCCCAGTCGAACTCATTTTGCTTGTCATCTGCATGTGTGGCTACTAAGGATAGCTGGTCGTGTCGTTTCGTGGCTAGTTGGGTGTTCATGGATGCGGATCGTTAGCTGTCTTCCTGCATGGGATTTTGTACACTACATCATTTGCTCATGCTGGGTATTGGGTCCTTCGTTCTGGTGAGTTATTGTCTGAGAGTGGCTGTTGGTTTGTGTGCTGTTATGAGTCCTAGTGTTTGCAGTAGTCTGGCTGTCAGTTCGAAATGCTCTTGATGTATGGTAACTTGGCTAGTCCTTTGGGTTGCAACATGCCGTCATTCCCTTGTCTTTGTCTTAGGCATCTGTTGATGAAATTGCGGGTGTATTCGTTTTTGGCGATACATTGTATAGGTGTTCTTCTTCCTCTTTTTGCAGTTCTGGTGTGCTGCAGTGTGTTGTGGCCCTTTTGAATATGTCTTGATGCAACTTCTTTTGTGTGTGTTGGGCTGGTTGTAGTGGTTCAGGACTTGGTCTGTGTGTGTGGCTTTCCTGTATACCTTTGTGGTGAATTCTCCGTTCGGTGTTCTCTGTACCATCACGTCTAGGAATGGGAGTTGGTTGTCCTTTTCTTCTTCTCTCGTGAATCGATTCCTGTGAGTGTGGGCGTTAATGATCCGGTGTGTTTTTTCTATTTCCGTGTTTTTAATGATTACGAACGTGTCATCGACATATCTGACCCAGAGTTTGGGTTGAATTTGCGGAGGACTGTTTGTTCTAATCTTTGTATTATCGCTTCTGCTATGAGTCCAGAGATGGGTGAGCCCATGGGTGTGCCGTTGATTTGTTCACATATTTGGTTGTTGAATGTGAAGTGTGTTGTGAGGCACAAGTCCAGTAGTTTAAGCCAAGAATTCCTGTGTTGACTGTATAGAGTGTCTGGATCCGCTGATCAGGTGTTTCAGTTTCTGCTGTAGTTCTTTAGCCAGTTTGTGTGATGGTGTCCCTGGTAATGATACTATGGGTCTGAGTGGGATGTCTGGTTTGTGCACTTTAGTTAGTCCATAGAATCGGGGGGTGGTGTTGCTTTCAGGTTTCATTCTTTGTAGGTCAAACCTTGTTATCTGTCCATTTTTTTGTAGGTTCCTCAGTGTGTTGTTTATCCTATTGGTGAGCTGTGGGGTGGGGTCAAACTCCCTCTTTTGGTAGGTGTTGGTATCTGCAAGTAGTTGTTGCGCTTTTTGGATGTAGTCTGCTTTGTCCAGGATGACCGTCATTCTGCCTTTGTCTGCTGGTAGTATGATTATGTTCTTATCGTTTCTTAGTGATTTTAGTGCTTTCCTCTCCTTGGTGTTGAGGTTATGTGTTTGTCTTTTCCTTGTTATCAGGGATACGATACTTTGTCTCACTGTTTGTTGTGTCTCTTCTGTCAGTCCCATTGTTCCTGAGTGTACTGCAGTGTGTTGTGGCCCTTTTGAACAGTGTCTTGATGCAACTTCTTTTGTGTGTGTTGGGCTGGTTGTAGTAGTTCAGGACTTGGTCTGTGTGTGTGGCTTTCCTGTATACCTTGGTGGTGAATTCTCCGTTCGGTGTTCTCTGTACCATCACGTCTAGGAATGGGAGTTGGTTGTCCTTTTCTTCCTCTCTAGTGAATCGGATTCCTGTGAGTGTGGCGTTGATGATCCGGTATGTGTTCTCTATTTCTGTGTTTTTAATGATTACAAAGGTGTCATCCACATATCTGACCCAGAATGCCAGAGGAAAGATCACAGAAGCGCTTCACAGGAGGCTCCCAAGCACTGAGGATATCACCTAGACAGGGGACGAAACGTCTGCAACACAAATTCCCAGCTCGGCGAACAGAACCACAAACAACAAGCACCCGAGCTACAAATCTTCTCCCAAACCTTGAACAGAAGAAGTAATCAAACCACTGAATCCAACAGAAGTCATGACATTGACAAGATAAAGAAACTAAAAAAAGGGGAAGGAAGGAAACAGAAAAATACACAAGAAGGACACATGGCTCAAGGCTGCTGCTGTGGATGAAGAACTAACACATGAAGAAGGGAACCAGGGTCTTGTGCAAACCAAAGCAATCTACAAACAAAAAATGATGTGCAGAAGGCATAGCAGTTACCTCCAGCTGAGCGAATAAAAGTGTATGAGACAATTTTGATCACATAGAGAATTCATCACCATTACTGCAAACTCACTTTTTATTTGTTTAGGGGATGTGACCATCACTGGCTGGACCAACATTGATTATCCACCCCTAATTGCCCAAAGGGTTAATTACATTGTTGTCAGTCTAGAGTCACATGTGGGCCAGACCAAGAAAGGATGGAAGTTTTCCTTCCCTGAAGGATATTAGTGAAATAAACAGATTTTTACAACAATTGTCTGTGGTTATACGATCACGGAGACTCTGGATTATTAGTCCTGTGGCATTATTACTATGCCACCTACTTTCTAGATCAGACAGAACAGAACCTTTTGGCTTGGGAGTAGATGCTATAATTATGGGGCTGAATCTCTCAGAAACTTTGAACTTCCTTCTTACCAGCTCCTTTCAAGTATCAGCTGGAAAACTGTGTGGTGTATCCCAGTTGGTAGTCCACTAGTGTTTTGGCAAGTTTGCTGATGTTCTTTGCAGGAAAGCATTTCAAATTATCCAATTCGTTCAGAGACTAGTGAGCCAAGCTGTTGTATTTACAGCTATAGTTAGAAGCAATAAGCTATAAGGGGCCACTGACTGCCCAGAGCTCCCTGGGTTCATCCAGCCAGATTCATGAACAAGAAGGGATTTCACCCACTCAGTATCCAACCGATTTTTGATCCCAGGCAACAATTCCTGCAGAAGTACAGATATTATATCGGGAGCTGTTGCAACTATGACATTTTGCATAACTCCCAGGTTCCTGAAACATTTGCCATCCACCCACACACATTATCACCAGGGCTGGCTTATAGGTGACAAGGGTAAATGCCTAATGACCCCAGTAGGAAACCTTCAGACTAATGGTAAGTAGCGTTATAATGCACCACGTCAATCCACTAAGGCCATCATTAAATCGACAACTGGTCTTTTGAAAATGTTTTCAATTACCTGGACAGCTCAGGAGCTGAACTCCAGTACTCACTTGACAGGATCCCTAGTATAATCACTGCTTGCTGTGCCCTCCATATATAAGGTGAGAAGTTAGATGAAGAAGAAAGTGGGCTCTGATGGAGTTGCTGAGTGAGCTGCAGTGGTGAGCCTAAGAGAACAAGACAATGTTACAGTTGACAACGAAGGGCTTTGTGTGAGCAGCATGGACACTCAGATGTTCTAGAAGTTATGTGACACTAAGAGAGTACTGCCCTCAAAAGAACATATGCTTTATAACTGTGAAAAATAACAATACTGTGTTTGTCATATGTTTTACATTATATTGGTGCGTTATACCAATAAACTCCTTTCCAGTTTCCTGGCTGGATTGTGTATATGAAGGACTCCAGTTTTATTTGAAGTACTTGAATGGTTGACTTAAAACTGAGCTATCAAGGGTCATTCATGTATGAAATAAACATAAAATAACTGACTCGTGAAGTACACCAAATAACTTGCATTGCCACTTTCCAAAGTTTAAGATTCTTCCAACTGATAGCTCTGAGAGTCCATGTTCTCCACAACACTCTGCCTGATGTGCATGTGAGCATGAAAGATCATCATGGACCTATAAGGGAACCTCCAATGAAATGATGAATAGTTAGAATCTTTAACAGATTGGATGACCTCAAAGTAATACAGTGTATTCTGGTAGAATGCGTGTTTCGTCAACACGAATTGGCTATTGCAAGTTTGATAAATTGTGGATGCTGTTTGGATAACACAAACTTCCTAATGAAGGGATGTGGCGATTTTCTATAGCGATCTTCCACAGTATGAGGTTACTGTGGAACGCGACTGTCACATTGTGCCAGAACGCACTGCAGAAATAAAAATGCTTCAAGTGCAGTGTTGTAAGTAAGGTTACAGCTGTGAACCCAATTCCAAAATTCTTTAATCTTTCTTTTCCTTATACAATGATGTGATGTACCATTGGCAACTGCAGCTAACCTTCTGGAATCCTGCTGGCTGCTGTGCACCCTTGCCTCAGATGATTTTGGGTAAGAGTTTTCTGTTGCGCTTGGGAGTAGAGGACTCCAGCCTACCTGGCTTCTCCTGTACAGATGCTGGGGAAACCTTCCCAGCCTGAGCTGATGAAGTCAGTTAGTTCTCTGGTGGATGGGAGGTGGTGCGGCACAGGACTTCTGGAGTATCCTGAGAGGACAGTGCCACAGCTATCGCAGTACAAGATGTCTTAGTGACACAAAATGACCTCTCATGGCTATCCATCCAAAACAGTCCTTTCTCTCTCAAATAGCTGACAAGAAAACCTCTAGGGAGGTCGGATTCAAGAGTTAGTAAGGCATGGGAATACCTTTTGGTGGATTTCAAGTATCTTAGCGGTGGATGTGGGGTATTGGGCCACTGATGGTCCTGGGTTGCTGGGAGTGAAGGGCTCTCTGGGTGCCTTTTAAATATGGCATCTTGAAATTGAATATGACAGGTGCAGGTGGGCTGGGGAACCTCATAGAGTCATACAGCACAGAAATGTCTTCGATCCAACGAGTCCACGCCGATCAGGTTTCCCAAAATGAACTAGTGCCACTTGCCTGCATTTGATTCATATCCCTCTAAACCTTTACTATTCATCTCCCTATCCAAATGTCTTTTAAATATTGTAACTGTACCTGCATTTACCATTTTCTCTGGTCATTCATTCTACATCTGAACCACCCTCCATGTGAAGACGTTGCCCCTCTGATCCTTTTTAAAACTTTCACTTCTCCCTTAAAGATATGCATCCTAGTTTTAAATTCCCCCACCCTTGCTATCCACTTTTTCTATGCCCCTCATGATTTTATAAATCTCTATAAGGTCACTCCTCAACATCCTACACTCCAGAGAAAAACATCCCAGCCTTAATCTCCCCATTCCTGGCAACATCCGGGTAAACCTTTTCTGAATCTTCTCCACTTTAATAATGTCCTTCCTATAACAGAGTGACCAGAACTGCATACAATATTCCAGAAGAGGCCTCAACAACATCCTGTACAACTTCAGCATGAATGTCCCAACTCCTATAGTCAATGGTGTAAGCAATGAAGACAAGCATGCTGAACACATTCTTAATCACCCGGTCGACTTGTGGTGCAACTTTCAATGAACTAAGTACTTGAATCCTTCAGCCTCTCTCTTCAACAATGCTACTCATGACCTAATATTAACTGTATAAGTCCTGTCTTTGTTTGTCTTACCAAAATGCAAGACCTTGCATTTATCCAAATTAAATTCCATTTGTCATTCTTCAACCCATTAGCCCAATTAATCAAAATCTCTTTGTAATCTCATATAACTTTCTTCATTGTCGATTATATCACCAATTCTGGTGTCATCCATTAATTAACTAACAATGCGTCCTAAATTCTCATCCAAATTGTTTATATAAATGACAAACAAAAGTGGACCCAGCACCGACTCCTGCAGAATACTGTTGATCACAAGCCTCCAATTCCAAAAACAACCCTGCACCACCATCCCCTGTCTCTTACCATCTAGCCAATTTTGTATCCAATTGACAAGTTGTCCCTAAACTCCATGTGACCTAACTTTACTAAGTAGTCTACTCGTTGAACTTTGTCAAAGGCTTTACTAAAGTCCATGTTGACAATGTGAAACACTCTGCCTCGTCAATGTTTTTGGTTACTTCCTTAACAATTTCCTTTATCCATCCTTGTCTCTACAATTGCATGTAAATTCTATCTCTCAGAATCCCCTCCAAAACCTACCCAGCACTGTCGTCAGTCTCAGAGGTCTACAGTTCCCAGGCTTCTACTTATAATCTTGTTAAAATAAAGGCACATTAGCAACCCTCCAGTCTTTTGGCACCTCACCCATGTTTGTAGATGATACAAATATCTCTGCTAGGGGCCCTGCGATTTATTTCCTAACTTCCCACAACATCCTGGGATGCACTTGATCATGTCTTGGAGATTTAATCCCCCTTTTTTAAAGACTTTTAGCACTTCCTCTTGTGTATAGTGGACTGTTTTCAAAACATAAATGTTTATTTCCCCAAGTTCCCTCCCCTCCATTCCTTTCTCCACAGTAAAAACTGATGAGAAATATTTGTTTAGCATTTCTCCCATCTCTTGTGGTTCCACACATAAACAACTTTGTTGATCTTTAAAGAAACTTATTCTCCTCTAGTTGCTCCTTTGTTTGCAGAATCTCTTTGGATTATGCTTAACCTTATCTGCCAGGTTATATCATACCCCTTTTTGCTCTCTTGATCTCCCTCTTAAGAATGCCCTGACTTACCATTATACTCTGCAAGAAATTCATTTAATCTTAGTTGTTTGTACCTGGTATATAATTCCTTCTTATTCTTGACCAGAAACTCAATATTTTTGCAAGGTTTGTGAAGGTTTGTAGCTCAGGTTGAGGTTTAGGGTGTAGGTTTGCTCGCTGATCTGTTGGTTTGATATCCAGATGTTTCATTACCTGGCTAGGTAACATCATCAGTGGCGACCTCCAAGTGAAGCGAAGCTGTTGTCTCCTGCTTTCTATTTATATCTTCCTCCTGGATGGGGTTCCTGGGGTTTGTGGTGATGTCATTTCCTGTTTGTTTTCTGAGGGGTTGAAAGATGTTATCTAGATCGATGTGTTTGTTTATGGTGCAGATGTTGTTGGTTTTGTCCATGGGTTGTACTGGGTCTTTTAAGTTTGTTAGTTTTTGTTTGAGAGTGTTGGTGAGTTTGTGTGCCATTAGGATTCCAAGGGGTCTTGGTAGTCTGGCTGTCATTTCTGAAACTTCTTTGATGTATGGTAAGGTGGTTAGGGTTTCTGGCTGTGTTTGGTTTGCTTGTCATGGTTTGTTCTTGAGGAATCTGCGCACTGTGGCACTCCAACCACAATGCCATAAACAAACACATAGATCTAGAAGGCATCTATCAACACCTCAGGAAACAAACAGGAAATTACATCACCACAAACCCCAGGAACCCCATCCAGGAGGAAGATATAAATAGAAAGCAGGAGACAACAGCTTCGCTTCACTTGGAGGTCGCCACTGATGATGTTACCTAGCCAGGTACTGAAACGTTTGGATATCAAACCAACAGCTCAGCGAGCAAACCTACACCCTAGAAACTCAATATTTTTTTCATCCATTGTTCCTTAATCTTTCTCGCCTTACCTTTCACTCTAACAGGAACGTATTGCCTCTGAACTCTCATTATTCCAGTTTTGAAAGCCTCCCACTTGCCAGTCGTCTTTTTACCTGCGAACGTTTTATGTACTCCAATCAACTCTTGAAACTTCCTGTCTTATAACATCAATATTGCCCATACTCCAATTAAGAACTTTAACTTTTATACAAGGCCTATCCTTTTCCATAACTATTTTAAGACAAATAGAATATTATCATTTTGTTCCAAAAGTGCGTCCCACTAACACTAACCTTTTTCTGCTTTCTTGCTGGGTCACAGAAAAAATTATGGGTGGCACGGTGGCACAGTGGTTAGCACTGCTGCCTCACAGCGCCAGAGACCCGGGTTCAATTCCCATCTCAGGCGACTCTCTGTGTGGTGTTTGCACATTCTCCCCATGTCTGTGTGGGTTACCTCTGGGTGCTCCGGTTTCCTCCCACAATCCAAAAATGTGCAGGTTAGGTGAATTGGTCACGCTAAATTGGCCGTAGTGTTAGGTGAAGGGGTAAATCTAGGGGAATGGATCTGGGTGGGTGCACTTCGGTGGGTTGGTGTGGACTTGTTGGGCCGAAGGGCCTGTTTCCACACTGTAAGTAATCTAATCGAAACACTTCAGTCATTTGCCCTGCCAGATTTCCCAAGAGAAGGTCAAGTTTTGTTCCTTCTCTAGTCAATATCCCTACATACTGGAAAAGAAACTTTTCTTGAACACATTTAACAAATTCCTCACCCTCTAGGCCTTTAACACTACGGTAGTCCCAGTCTATGTTTGGCAAGTTAAAATCCCCTATTCTTACAACCCGATTATTTGTACATATATCTGAGATCTCTTTGTATTTTCTCCTCAGGTTCCCTCTGACTATTGGTGGGGTCTATAGTATAATCCCATCAACGTGATCATCCCCTTCTTATTTGTGAGTTCCACCCATATGGCTTCACTGGATCATCCCTCAGAAATATCCCCCCTCTTCTGCCTGCCTGTGACTAAAATCTGGAATTTTACCTGCCCTAGAATATATAATGACTGTAAACAAACACAATCACACAAGGAAACTAGCCCCATATCCGAGCAGGGATACCTCCTGTTTCTTGGCCTGCATTCACATCTGGCCTCAGAAATGATCATTCCTATTAACTCTGCTTCTATCACAAATGATACAGCCTGTCCTGCTAATGTTTTCAGAATTTTCTATTCTGTTTGATTTCCAGAATCAGTTAAATACTGTTTTACTTCAGTAATTAATCTATAGCCCTTTCTCCTTTATGAATACAGACCTTAAAGAAGTTCTACCCTTCTCTCAAAGGGATTTATGACCATCTCTTTTATCTTGAGTAACTTCCTAGCTCTCAATTTTCCCCTTGTCATTTTTGAACAGCTATTAAAACATGCATTCACTGCCTCTTCTTTCAGCAACTGTCTCTGTCTCTGAATTTAACCCCAGTAAATTCCATTTTTCACACTTCAGATCTATCCCATGGCTAATGTTAAAGTGTTGTTAAAGCAATGAGGGAAACATTACCTCAGTCAGTTGTGGGACATCTGGCCACATTTTGCTGCTGTATAGTAAGAGTTGATTGCCACTGAGGCTTCTATCCCTTTAAGTACAGTCGTACCAATGGGAGACCCTGCAGTTCAGCAACCTGAACAGCACCACTGCAACTACATCCAAGAAAGGAGGATGCAGTGGAGACAGACTGTCATTCTAATGGGTAAGTGGGGTCAGTAGGGCCAGTCAAAAATGCCTCTTGTGAGGTGTTAGGGAACAGTAGATGAAGGCAATGAGGTAGATTGATGCAGCTGTTGCTAAAACTGCCAGGATATCTGCACAGGCCACAGCTATGGAGTGGCCAACTAGGCAGGTCACCAGTCCTGTGTCCAGAAGGAGACTGCTGGGGTTGACCAGTTACCTGAAGTGGCAGAAGGCCCAGCCTGTCATTTAAGTAGTTCTATTGCCCTGCTCTTCTCTGGCACTAAGCCAAGATGACAGAGAAGTTGAAGGGTGTTTCGCACAAGCCCCAATAGCCCCACTTGTCATCGCAGCTCATCATGAGGTGGCTGAGAAAATCATCCCTGTGATTATGGATACCTTCAGTATATTCAGCATTCTTCTGACCATTGTTGTTTACCTGAGATTATGCACAGCACAATGCAATACCTCATGAATACCTTAGTCTTCTCTCAGTAATAACATGCTCTGACCTATTTTTGCTGGCAATTTCATTTCATCATTCACCTTACCCAATGTGTTAACATAAATCCTTTCCAGATTGAAAGTTTCAACAAACTTTGCATATTTAGGAGCTTCTGAACTTTTTATCCCCCACTCACTTTCCTCTGACTCCATCCCTTCTTCCAAATTCACTGCTTACTGTATCATGATGCTCTTTGACCTTGCCTTCACTGCTCTCAAATGGACAGAGGATCTGGTCACTGCATAGAGCTCGGATTACTGGGGGAGGTTCTATTACAGAGGATGGGGGGGGGGGGGGGGGGTGGGAGTGAGGCAGCATGTCAGATCACTATGGTATCTAATGGCAGTCAGAGAGAGTAGGTGGTGATTGGGAGTTGTGCAACCTGATAGGCTAGGGGCTGCAATGGTGGCTATGGGCAGTCCAATGGATTTGGCAGGGTGTGGGACAAATGCAGACAGATTGCAAGAAGTAATTTTAGGGTCTGGCATAAACATTGCTTCTCCTCCTGACCCACAAACAGTGCCTTAAAGCATTTATCACAAGGATATTGACTCCTTCATCACTTTTCATTTATTGTCTTTCATCATTGATGTGAATGAAGAATAAAGTCGCTGGTAATTTGGAGCTGGCTACCCTCATTTAAATATTTAAATAACAAGTCCGCCCTTTTTAACTAACTTGTGTCTTGATCTTCACATGTCTCTCTTAAAACATGGATATGCTCACCCTGGTTTCCTTCTGCTGACTTTTTTGAAAATTTAACCTTTCACATAACATTGACCCACCCATTTTTGGAATTAAAATTTCAGATCTTAGATTCTGAGTTTCGGAGAACCCAGAAAAGAAACAACTTTCATATATATGTCTTTTTTCTTGACCCATGGAAACCACCAAACACTTTTCAGGTATAATCATGTTGTAACATCAGGGCTCAGTAATCCCTGTGTCATGCTTTTACATTATCAAAACTATCAACAATATGATAAATCATATTTCATAAATCACATCTTTCCATGGAAGAACTTTTATAAATATTTTCTCTAACTGTGGAAACCCTATTCACATGACTAGTCACAATATTACATATTTAATACTTTAGAACAAATGTTAGCATGTAGTTCCAAATATTCTGCTATTATGTCAGAGATTATTAGATTAGATTCCCTACAGTGCGGAAACAGGCCCTTCGGCCCAATAAGTCCACACCAACCCTCTGAAGAGTAACCCATCCAGTCCCATTCCCCTCTGACTAATGCACCTAACACTATGGGCAATTTAGCATAGCCGATTCACCCGCCCTGCATATCTTTGGACTGTGGGAGGAAACCGGAGCAACCGGAGGAAACCCACGCAGACACAGGGAGGATGTGCAAACTCCACACAGATAGTTGCGCGAAGCTGGAATCGAACCTAGGACCTTGATGCTGTGAGGGAGCAGTGCTAACCACTGAGCCACCCACGCTGTTTAGAAAAAAATAAGGAGCATGATTTAAAAAGAACAATACATCAATTGATCCGACTGACATTGTGCACACACAAAGATCTCCTCAACTTACTCAGACTTTCAAGCAAAACAGACAACAAAAGGTAAAAATCAAGTTTCTCCCTGACCTTAGAGGTTATTGAAAATGCAGTGAAACTGATTCATCATTACAATTTACACGTGTCAGCTTTAAGTGGTACCGTTCCATAAATGAGTTTCTCACCTCAACAGGATGTTTCAATGCACACCCCAATGAAACATTCCCTCTACAAGGACACACAGCATTATGGAAGATTTAGAAGGAAAAGTTCTGTTGTCAGTTCTGACAACAACTGATATACCAATAAAAAGACATACTTGTGTTTAATGTGTGGAAATTTCATACATTAAATAAGTGACCGCAATTTCATTTAAAAATGTGAAGCTATTTTGTGCTGAACTGCACTCATCAATGTTGTCAAAGAACCTCAATCAATGATAATGCTTTTAATGTCAGTCAATTGCATTCAAAATGGATGCATTCCGGATGTATAACTTCTAGTTGTTAGGAACATTATTGTCAAATAGCACATATGCATTTTCTTTTAGATATTGCCATCACTCCGTTTAATCATGCCCAAGAACAATTCAATATAAATGGTAATATTCATTTTTGACAGAAGGCAATCTGGATTCTCGGTACAATAAATTGTTGCACTACTCTTCTTCTTCCTTGGTTAGATTCTCTTCTGTACATCTACTCCATTTCAGTACACTTTTCAGAGGGGCAAGCTAGTTTTAATCAATGTGAGCTAGCCAGCTTTAATCTGTACTTTAAACAGTGTGGGCTAACTTCAGTCAATACAGGCTAAGTTTATTCTGTGCAGGCTTGTTTTAAACAGTGCAGGCTACTTTCAAATGGAGCTGGAACATAACAATTTTAGGCCCTCTGCTGATGTATGCAGCCAATAAGCAGCATGATAAGCATTGATTGTACATAATAAACAATATAATTTGCAGGCAATGTAAAGTTATTCTGCTTCCTGTTTGTACTGAACAACCAAGGATTATCATGTGCCATAATCCCTGCACTTACATTTAGAAGTATCTAAGTTAGACACCTAGATATCTTCCATCATCGTCCTAGAGCAGCAAAGTGACTGATGCAGGGAGTCTGGACATGTGAAATTACCATTAAAGCCAAATGCTCATTTTCCCAATGGTATTCATAGCTGGTACTTCGTGTACAGCTCATATGAACACAATTATCCTTACCTTAATGGGTTCAGATGCTTGTATGGCCATCTGAGATGAGATAACAAATTGTTTAATACCCCAAGTCACTGTGGATTCTTTTTCAGGATCAGGTTTACAACAGGCAAATCCTTTTTGACGCAGTGTTTGCAGGATGTGAATTTTTAAACCTGCATGTAATTATTTTTCTTTAAGACATATTTAACATAATTCATCATCAAATCCTTATTATCAACAAAAATATCAAGTTCCAAAACTGTGACAATTCGCACATATGTTCATTAAGCGTGTTGCAATTAACTTAGATGCAAACTGATGTGTGTATTGGTTTTGACATTGTTTATTCCTTCCTGACTTTAAATTTGTCCACTCAGAATCTAACAGGGTTGGGCATTTCCACTTGTCTCCTCATACAAATGAGATTGCAGAAACTGGAGAAAATCCATCACTGCTTCACTGATTCCCTGATTCCATCACTTCTTATCACCATATTCCCAAACATCTTCTGTACAAAAACATGTAGACTTGTCTCGAGTTTATTTATAGGATTTATTCCAAAAGTTTTCCTTGGTCATTTGTTTTGTTATTCCATAAATTATTAACGATCTGGTAAACAGAATAGTTTTACCTATCTTCTTACTGCTATTAATCTCCATTTAAAACTTGACTTTCTTGAAGGAAAACGGATGTTATTCTAACTGCACCTTGCTTGCACATGTAGGCATTCTACTGTAATAATTAACCTAGGCAGCAGTGATACAAGTTACTAATGTCCAGCCGTTTTGATATTGTTAGCTGATTTGCCTTCTCCTGGCAAAAAATGGTGAGCTATAAGTGCTAATCTCAATATATCCAGTTAAATTATCATTACCTGGACAGGGAATAGTGTGTCTGCCAGTAAGCAGGAAGGTCAGCTGAGTAGGAAATTAAGGATGAAGAATGAGATTGCTGAAGGATATCATGTTAGTGTAATAGAGTGAAATATAAACAGAGTGAATTAGTTCAAATGATCTCAACCAGACAGATAAGAAATGCAAGGCAAAATATGTAATGATCAGAAGAGACAAAATGCTTTCAGCTCCTGGGGCTGGAGTGAGTAACATAAGGGAAGCCAGAAAGACACTGGAGTCAAACATAATACTCTCATCTGCATCACTGAAATCAAAGTTAGAGCCTGAAGGACAAAGTTTCCTTTTGGGATTGAAACTCTAGGAGTTTCGTACAGACTGATCCTTATCATAGATATTACTTTGAGGATTATATAAATATGTGTGAATAAGGTCAATAATTATCATAATTTCATATCATTAATGCTGCCCGCACAAGCACAATCACTGAACTTCAAGAAATAATCCATTATGTGAAACGTTTCCAGATGTTTCAATTCAGAATGTGTTATGTATGCAAATATTGTAATAATAATGCACATTTTATTCCTGAGTTGTACATTACAGGTGTGCATAGAATTTGTTTAATACAAATGGCTACTGAAGTGCATTGGCATAACAGAGAGTAATGTCAGTTCTCAGGCAAAAACACTTGTATTAATTAGAAATTTGAATCTAGACATTGCTTCAGAATAATTCAACACAACCCAGATCCCACTTACATTATTAATCACCCAGTGTGGAAACGTGACAACCAAAACCTTAGTGAGCTTTGAAATTTCAGTGGACACACTAATGCAGATAATCCATGGTAGTCTGTGTTATATTTACTACTATCCATAGGATAGTACTCTGAATAAATTAAGCTGGTTGTGAAGCACAGACTACCATGAAAGAGGATCCTCTTGAAAAAAAACATACCTTTTTGTTGTCTATTCTTAACTTCTTAACTACGCAAGATCCTTAGAACAACTTTCTTCCCTCAACTTCAGTGTTGATTAACTCTTGAGATGTCCTTGCTGTATTAACAAAGTCATGAATAAAATCTATCTAACTAAAGCCTCAAAGCTGGGCAAGAATGACATTGTTCATGACTGTCAAGGTGTCCGTGGCTCTTTGTACACACAGAGAGACACCTTGAAACTATTCATTCTTGCTGGAAACAAGCAGGAGGAGAGCAAGAACAAAGAACCTTGCAGCACAGGAACAGGCCCCTCCGTCCTCCAAGCCTGTGCCGATCCAGATTCTCTATCTAAACCTGAGTGGAAGTGTTGCAAGTTTGCCCATGGAATATATTGTCATTGATTCTGCACACACTACCTTACGTACATCTCATATAATCTCATTTAGTTTTCCTAAACTGAAATGGATCCCATTCGCCTTTGTGATCATTGGGTCATACATGTGAATGTCCGCTACCTTGGAAGTCGTCCTGATTCCTTTAATCCTCTGTACTATTTGAATCACCATGACAGGTCAAAAAGCTGGCAACTGGCTGACAAGTGTTATCCACTCATGACATGGTGGTCTCTGACTCTGGTCTGCTGCCTGCACATGCATGTACACCAGACTTGTGATGGACTGAGACATGTTGGACAATCAGATAGCAGAGCATCAGGAAGAAGAAGAAAGGCTACAAACTTGACAGCATCCTCCTTCCCAGCTTCTACATGATGAAATAGCGAATGAATAACACTAATCACATCACCTCCCTATGAATGAATGTCAAACTCCTTATCATTCCTCTCTTGGTGACTGCATCACCCTCCTTCTGACAAGTTAAAAACTGCCTGAAACTGCACAGTCCCATGAAAATTAATAAACTAAAGCATTCCAAACCACAACCAAGAATACATCCTTGCATTCTATCCTTGCTCTTTTACATATCTTAGCCTATCCTGGTCTTCTGCAAGGTACTTCCTTAACAGCTGCATTATGGCTGATTGAAGATTGCTGACCTACAACTGATAGAGAAAGCAGATGACCTTTGAGAATGACCTTGAGTAACCTTTTACCTGGAAGGAGCAACTTCACTTTGCACCAGTCTGAGCAGTTTGGTTGACAGGCAACATTACGGATAGTGGAGAGTTTTTGTGAAACAGTAGTAGTCCCCCTGCCTCTGAGCCAGGAGGCCAAGGTTCAAGTCTCACCTGCACCAGAAGTGTGTAATGACATCTCCAAACAGGTCCATTAGAAACTTTTTCCCAGGGATGCCAGTTGTGTAGGAAAGGTAGAAGTGTAAATACTGTCAGCCTGAGAGAGGGCACGGAGGCAACGCATTTCCTCCAGGGTTTCACTCCAACAATCCTCACAATTCATATGTAGAGCAAACCGATGGAGGTCCATTATGCCCTCACACGGTAATGTCTAGAGCTAGGCTGGCCCAATTCTAATCTTCCACTTTCACACTCAGATTCTTGATGATATACCTGCATTGGTTGTTGATTCACATATGATATCTCCAAACCAGATCATTAAGGGTTAATTGGACAAATACACAAAAAATAGTCTTAGTGGACAAGAGTAGTTGGTAATGACCTTGTCCTGACTTAGAAACTGGATCCTTTGCATGGACTCCTAGATTTCACCAAGCACAGAGAACCACCTGGGAAAGTACTCAGAATAGCAATATGGCATATAATGTCAGGTTTAGAATAACATTAATACTGGGGCACTCTCACCATCAGACTGGGGTTCACAAACCAATGCCATGCAAACTGGGTTAGAGTTACGAGTGCCATCCATCACCTAGGAGTCCCTGATGGGCAGAAGGCAATGAGACTTGCTTGTTGAATCAGTGTAAAGTAGTTTAAGGTCATGGGTTGGCTCATTAGTTTGCATGTATTTATATTAGATTAAGCTAATAAATTTGTTTTGAATCAACATCCATGTGTATTCTTGTTTTCATTTTGATCATATCTTAAAGAACCCAATTGGCATTTTCATTACAGTGCTGTAGTCAGGTCTTTTGAGGAACTGATGCAGGTGCTTATTGCTACTGCATTGGAAAGACTGAACTCCAAACTTTGCAGGAAGCCTCTGTGCCAAGTTAGTCTCTGTCATAACAAAGAAAGATCAGTGGAGTTGTTGATAGAGTGGAAGGTTTGTCAAAGGATATATTGGGATATAGATAAGTTGTAGATATGAGCGGCGAAATGGCAGATGGGTAAGTGTGAGGTGCTGCACTTTGGGAGATCAAATGTTAAGGAAAAGTATACAGCTAATGGCAAGACCCTGAACAGCATTGATGTACAGAGGGATCTTGGGGTTCAAATCCATGGCTCCCTGAGAGTGGCTACACAAGTAGATTGGATGGTAAAGAAGGCATATGGCATACTTGCCTTTATCAGTCAAGGAATTGAGTATAAGAATCATAGAATCCCTACAATGTGGAAATAGGCCATTTGGCCCAACAAGTCCACATTGACCCTCCAAAGATTAACCCACCCAGACCCATTCCCCTAAACTACACACTATGGGGCAACTTAGCATGGACAATTATTCAAACTTGCACATTTTTGGACTGTCTGAGGAAACCCATGCAGACACAAGGAGAATGTGCAAACTCCACACAGTCATCTGAGGCTGAAATTGAACCCAGGTCCCTAGCACTGTGAGGCAGCAGTGCTAACCACTGAGCCACCATGCTGAAATATGATGTCATATTGCAGCTTTATAAGACTTTGGTTTGGACATATTTAGAGTATTGTGTTCAATTCTGGTCAGGAGGAATGTGGTGGCTTTGGAATGGTTGCAGAAGAGGTTTGCCGGGATGCTGCCTGGATTATTGGTATGAACAATAAGGCAAGGCTAGAAAAATTCAGGTTGTTTTCTCTGGAGAGGCAGAGGCTGAGGGAGACTTAATATGAGTCTATAAAGTTATGAGATGCATCGATAAGGTTGACAGTCAAAATATTTTTCTCAGAGTTGAAATATCTAATACTAGGGAGCAAGCATTTAAGGTGGGGGGGGGGGGGGGAGAAGTTCAAAGGAGATGTGAGAGGCAAATGTTTTCACACAGAGAGTTTTAGGAGTCTGGAACGTGCTGCCAGGTAGTGGTAGAAGCAGAAACAATAGGGGTGTTTAAGGAATTTTTAGATAAGCACACGAATATGCAAGAAATGGAGAGATATGGACCAAGGGCAGGCAGAAGGGTTTGGTTTAACTTGGCATCATGTTTGGTACAACATCATGGGATGAAGGGCCCATTCCTGTGCTGTTCTGTTCTGTGTTCTATGTTAAACCATGTTGAGATCATGCAAAGTCTTTTTGGTAGTTTTTTTTCAGTCACCAACAATTTGGTCATAAATATTCATGAGTCTTCATCCAGAGTCCAGCCCTGACTCATGTTCTGAAACCTGTACAACAAAAGTAGTGTGTAATTTTACATTCAGTATAGCTGGAACATTGTGCCAGCCTTTTACGTGCCCTGGTTCTTGTGCGTATATATGCCAGTGTCTCATGATGTGTAGATCCCTCATCCATCCTAACTTCAAAACTCTGTACAGTAATAGTCTATGCTACCTCTGATTACAAGTTTGAGTGAGTTTTTTTTTAAATCATATGTTACTTCCTCCGTTAACTGAATTCTTGGGTTCTGAAATTAACATTTTACCCAAGGGTCAAGGATTGGGTTGTGGTATCTGGCTTTTCAATAAGAAGAGACTGTGTGATTAGGGAGAAGTGTCATACAACAGGAAGATCAAGTTTATTGATAGACTCATTATAAATCACTTCAATCATGAGTGACCATAACTTTACTGATGTCCTTCCCATGATAACCAGAGCTGTTTCCTCCAAGGGGTTCAAAAAACATAGGTGTGGTTGTCCTTTATGAGTTTGGTGCTATTGTCTGCTGTATACATCAGGTTTTACTGCAAGTAAGAGAAATATGCGCCAGTGAGTGCCTAACAGTTTTGTTTCAGAGGCAGCATTGTCATAAATGAACAGCGTCCAGTGAACTTGAGCTGAGTTGTGGATGATAGACTTGCAATAGTGTTAAACGAATGAGCTTCAGCTTGAGCTAAAGCATATGCACACTTGAATCGGGTTTGATACAATTTGTAGCAGGTCTGTGATGCAGGCTTTGTGAATTGAACAGTGGACAAATCTGGTGGCACAGTTCATAGCATGTGTCATTTGAAGATTCATTTACCTTGACAATCTGTGGGAAATCATTACACATTTTTCTCTGCTACATTGAAGTACCTTGAGCAACATTCCTGGCAATGATCTCTACCACGAAGTGTTCCCAATGTCTCCTAAGCATGTGTTAGGATGATCTGCAGTTTTCTCCTACCTCCTATCCCTTCCACTAAAACTCCCAGTGCCTAATTAGGATACCTGCAGTACACTCCTTGGCATGTTTAACCATCTTCAAATCAGATCCTGTTCACAACTCATTCCTACCATTCTTGCAGTGACAATGCATCTTCTTTTTAACAATGCCATGCTGCCTTTTCAATACTTGCCATTGGTACTTGCGATATTGGGTCCCAACCTGATGCTCACAGCCAATGAACAGTGTAATTAAAACAGGCAGCGTTCAGCAATCAGGTAAAAAAGCAGGCAGCACAACTCCTACGTCTGGTTTTGAGTCGTGCCTAATTTAACCCTCTGTAACTGCAAAGGCCAATTTGTGATCAAATGATGAATTGTAAATGAGTTTGTTAATCAAAATAAATGCAACATCAATTAATTGAGTTGTTAGGTATTCCTGAAGCATTACCTTCTATGAGAATACAGATAGGATATAAATACTAAAATAATCTTCCTGCTTTGACAGTACAGGGAACATTTCCATTATTGTTTCCACTCACAGGCACGCTTACAGCACATGTTGAGTTTGTAAGACAATACACTGATAGCATGTTAAAACTCACCAAGATGAACTCAAACAGAGCTCATACTAAGATACAATAATCAGCAGATTACATTACATGGAGAAAATGGTGAACACATCATTTCAATTTGAATTCAGCGTGAAATTTGTTTCTGTCATTTTTGGTACTAAAATATTGATGAAAGAAGATTAAATTTCAGGACCAGCATTTTATTTTGTATTGGATGCATTTGGAGATAGGATGCAGAAAGGAAATCATTGTTTTGTATGATTTTCCAATCAATCAAGAAAACAGGCAAAATTATGCTGTTCCTCTAATACACATAATAAATTTCACATCAAGGACATTCATGAATATTTATTATTAGAGGATCCTGTGTAACAGTTCCTAGTGTGGAATATTTACTCATTTCACAAAAGAGTCAGCAGTCGCCCAGAATTTAATATTGGTTTTAAAAGCTGCACCTGCTGGTCATGCCAGAATAAATCACATTAGATTTTGTTTTAAAATGTACCAACACAGCGTGCTGAAAATAAAACTTGTCTTCTTAAATAATTCCATGATTGCAAGATCTGATAAAACCACCACAATAGCAATACGCACCCCAGATTGTCTTGATATAGCAATTTGTGGTGTGCAGGAACTTACATGAAGGATATATTTATGGCTCCACAGCATCCATTTTAAAAATGTATACCACGAGCTACATATTCGGTTTTGCGTGTCATTATTATTTGTGTTGGTTTTATATCCAACTGACTTTGAACTGTGGCCATGAGCTCATTGACGATACCACCCACATGCTTGAATGTTTTCAATTTATACACAAATTAAGTCTTGCAATGATTTCACGAACTTTACAGAAAATGTTCTTCATTAATTTCAGAGTCTTACTAAACCTAATTATATGCCTTTGGTTTGAAAATAAGTATTACAGATTATTGCAAAATCTTGCAGTTCAAAAACAAATTCAAATGCTGATGTTTATATGCTATTGCTTCTCTTCTCATCCATTTGTCACCTTTAACATATCCCTACATTCCTTTACCAATAATATGTTTATTTTGCTTCCCATTAAGTACATCTACGCCAGTCATCTAACTACTTATAGTCATCAGTTTGACAGTCAAACAGGCCTTTAGGTCTGGACACTGCAAACAGTTGAAATATCCAGCAACTGCTTGCTGACTGAAGGCCCAACAGGAAAGAGAAAATGGCAATGTGAAGTTCACTTTCTTGAATTGAATTTAGAGTGTTTAAGTTAAAAAAAAATAGGATTTTCAGCAATTATGCCTCTAGCAATTACTCAAATGACAGACTTCTGTACAAGGGTATTAGTACACCAATGGCACAACAACATGAAAATCAGTACAGCGTTAGATAGTTCCATTATGAGAAGACAAATGCATGAACGCAAATTCAGTGACATGCCAATGACTGAAAGTACAGTTCAAATAAAAACCTCCTCTAACGAAGTGTTAGAAACGTGGATAAACAGAATGCAATGTCCAAACCAGGACAAGTTGCTCAAATTACCAACTTTAGCAAGCAATATCAACAAATTAAAATTAAAGGACAAGAATTTAGTTTACAATCAGACAGGAAGCCTGTGACCAGTGGTGTGCCACAAGGATTGGTGCTGAACCCACTTCTTTTTGTCATTTATATAAACGATTTGGATGTAAACAAAGGAGGTATGGTTGGTAAGTTTACAGACAATACTAAAATTGAAGGTGTAATGGACAGTGAAGAAGGTTACCTCAGAGTACAATGGGATCTTGATCAGATGGGCCAATAGGAGTGGCAGGTGGAGTTTAATTTAGATAAATGTGAGGTGCTGCATTTTGGAAAGGCAATCAGAGCAGGACATGTTTACTTAATGGTAAAGCCTGCGGAGTGCTACTGAACAAAGAGACCTTGGAGTGCAGGTCCATAGTTGCTTGAAAGTGGAGTCGCAGGTAGATAGGTTAGTGAAGAAGGCTTTTAGTATGCTTGACTTCATTCATCTGTGCATCGAGTGTAGGAGTTGGGAGGTCATGTTGTGGCTGTACAAGACATTGGTTAGGCCACCTTTGGAATATTGCGTGCAATTCTAGACTCCCTCTTATAGGAAGAATGTTGTGAAACTGGAAAGGGTTCAGAAAAGATTTACAAAGATGTTGAGAGGGTTGAATAGCTAAGGGCTGTTTTCCCTGGAGCATCAGAGGCTGAGGGGTGACCTTATAGAGATTTATAAAATCATGAGGGGCATGGATAGGATAAATAGACAAAATCTTTTCCCTCAGGTAGGTAAGTCCAGAATTAGAGGGCATAGGTTTAGGGTGAGAGGGGAGATATATAAAAGGTCCTGAGGGGCAACTTTTTCATGCAGAGGTTGGTAGTCAAACAGGCCTTTAGGTCTGGACACTGCAAACAGTTGAAATATCCAGGGGAGATATATAAAAGGTCCTGAGGGGCAACTTTTTCATGCAGAGGTTGGTGTATGTATGGAATGAGCTGCCAGAGGAAGTGGTGGAGGCTGGTACAATTGCAACATTTAAAAGGCATTTGGATGCCAGATGAATAGGAAGGGTTTAGAGGGATATGGCCAAATGCTGGCAAATGGCACTAGATTTATATCGGATGTCTGGTTGGCATGGAAGGGTTGGACCAAAGGGTTTGTTTCCATGCTGTACATCTCTATTACTCTGACTCAAAGCAAATGTAAAGCTGAAAGCATGTTTTTTTTTCAATTTGTTTCCTTGATTAGCAATGCTTATTTATAATGCATAGTGGGGCTTACTGAGACAGCTCTAATTAGGAAAACGTTCAACTTGGATTCCAATATAAAAATATTTAATTTTATCTAGTATGATGGAAATCGCATAATCCATGTCAAATAATCCATGTTTAGCACTGCATAATAAGTAGTGGTAGTTATAATCTCATAGCCTGACTCACAATCATACTTCCATTACCAAGTTCCAACGACGTTCTGGACACATCAGGGTAAGACAAATATACTGTAATCAGGCAAGAGACTTTAGATTTTCAATTGAAACTGATATGTGCACCTGGATGAAATCAATCTTCATTGTCAATTTAATAAGGGCTATGTTAGCAGATCCCATTCTGAAATATAGCTAAGTATTTGGACTTACTATGTACCCATTTCAACGACACTTGATTGTTATTTGACTTGGGTAAAAGGGTGTTACAAGGATGACTCATCATTGAGTCCAGTATCAAATAAACAGACCTCAGGTTTAACCAATCACTTTTCTTAATATCTGAAAAAAAGGAAGAAATTCAATCCAATTACAATGGTACCCATGCTCTTTTTTTAGATTGTGAGTCACCTCATCCAAGAATTTGCTCTGTCTCTTTTAGCAAACCAAACCATGACCACAAGCTCACAGGTCCAAATTTGGACATTCTGAATTGAACTACTGTCAGAAAATTGGCCAGAGTAAATTAAACAGCAGCCAACAGTTACTGGCTACAGGAAACGGTGGAAACCAAGATCAATAATGTCACAAAAGTTCAGGGGAAACAGTTACAACTAGCTCGAAGTTTGTGCATTGGAGGAGTCTTACTCAGACTTGATGACAAGCCAGTATCTAAGGCTATTACACTTTACACCTCCCCAGCATGGCAACAGTGAAGGGCATGATTCAATTGGATCCTTCGAACCCAGCTCATGACCCCATTGCCCAAAAGCCGCAGAACAGTCTGGAAAGTCAAGGTGAGGGGGGATAAACATTCACACCTGGATGGCATCCCGTCAGTGAAGAAATCATCCCAGCCCAGCAGCAGAGCTCCACCTACCTGGAGTCAGAGAGAGAGAGAGAGAGAAGATCCACCCTGACCTGCAAGACCCAGCATCATGGAAGAGCATCAGTCCTATGTCAGAGAGGAAGGAGATCCCAATGGCCGAGCTCAAACATGTGAATTGTTGCAGGTAATATCCTTGCTGATGTGGACAAAGTTAGATGGAGACCAAATACCTTGGGAATTTGGAAATGTTCACATGGTATTTTTAGATTAGATTCCCTGAAGTGTGGAAACAGGCCCTTCAGCCCAACAAGTCCACACCAACCCTCTGAAGAGTAACCCACCCAGACCCATTTCCCTCTGACTATGCACCTCACACCATGGGCAATTTAGCATGGCCAATTCACTTGACCTACATATCATTAGACTGTGGGAGGAAACTGGAGCACCTGGAGGGAACCCACGCAGACACTGGGAGAATGTGCAACTCCACACAGAGTTGAACCTGGGACCCTGGTGTTTTGAGGCAGCAGTGCTAACCACTGAGCCACAGTGCCGTGTTTTTAATAAGGAATATTTTGTTAAAAAAATTGAATTGATCTGCAAACTGAATTCTGTGCCTCTTTGCCTCACTGAGAAGGGCATTTGGGTGAAATGTTTTTAATTCATAAACTGGTCAAAGTGTTCTATGTATGAACAACAAAACATTTTCACAGAATTTCAGCAAGATCTATCCTATAAATTGCCTTTTTTGGTTCATGAAAACACCTCTTATTCTCAGCTTTTTTATTTTACTTGTGTGTGCATGCCAAATAACCTCAATTTAAAATCCATTTTTCTGACTGTGTAGTGTTTGTTCATTGCAGAAAATTTATTTTCCATTAATACAGTTCATTTTCTGCAAAATAGTATTGAATCTTGACATTACCATTTGAAGCAAATTTCTACCTTAAAAATGATCATTTCCGAGTAACCCTTCCAATTAACACTAGAGAGGCGATTTATTTCTGTCTTTTAATCATTCCCACTGCAGAGAGAAGGTCACAGTTGCCTGAGATCCTTTTTCAGATGGCATTACTGCAATGATGGATGAGAGCTTGTGAAAAGTGTTTGGAAAATTTGACTACTAATACAGATTGAGAGGAATCTGATAAAGGAGCAGAACGAGCTTGCTGCATATCCATCAGATGAGGCACATCTTCTCCAGTGTATTTTCAAAACATAATTGCAAAAGTAGGGCAAGGGGAAATAAATGCAGCTTTCAGCATGTCAAAATCAGTAACTGTTGCGATTACTGAATTCAAAGAACCTGCCACTAAATAAAAAGCATTTTCATGAAAATGAATGCAGTTTATGAATAGTCCGGTATAGTGATGCGTTGAATACTATACCTCCTTATCCTCAAAGTATCAAACTTGACAAAGCTCAGTTATCAGTTTCTGAAAGAAAAAAATATAAGTCATTTGTTACATTATTCTACTTTAAGGCATTTAGAATTGGAATATAACAGGTAAACAGAGGAAAATACAGTGATATACTCAAACAAAAATTAGGAAACTGATTGGTGTTAGCAATAGTTTAAGTTTGTAACACAATTTGGCTTATGGAACATTTAGAGTGTGATCTTTGATAAAGAACATTTCTTGTGTAAAAATAATTAGCAATTTAAAAGAACCATGAGCCCTGCAAGCATACCTTATCCTTTCACACTACCATCTTTATTTTGATTTTTCAGTTTATTGTTTGAACAACTTGAATACAGCTGTCATAGACAGGTTACATTATAATGTGCATCCAGGTGTTTCCTCCTCTGCATAGCACAGGCCATGCTTAGAGGATTTAACAATAGTTTTGCTGCCATCATCACTGTTTTCTTGAAGGTCATTGCCCATAATAAAATGGTCGATAGCAGCAGGGTTGGAATTAAAGTGGACCTGGATGATGTAAGTTCCCTTCTGAATTAAAAAAAAAACACACAAAGAACTATTGGTTATCTCCCTCCAATGCCATGCATTAAAAAAAATGACATAGTTCTGTTAATGAAGGAGCTGGCAGAAAAACTAGATTAGATCCCTGGGTACATTATTCATATATCACAGGGCATTTTCCTTTCCAAATCAAATTAATTGGACAAGTTGGATTCTCTTAAAATAAAGCCATCATTGCCCACTGCCAGGAAAATGGACATGACAGACATAATCTTGTGCAGATTGTCGCAAACAAAATGTACATTAACGGAATAGCAGCTCTTGCAGTTTACCAATGAACTGCAATTGTGTACAGGAGCATGTAGTTCTATATGTGCAATCAATGATCCCTGAAATTGAGGAAATTTCGCCAACCGTAAAAGAAAACATGGGCTCTCTCCCTCGGTTGACAGTCTTCAATGAGGAAAGTAACAAAGTTTCTTGCTGTTGCAAACGGCACATTAGTTACTTTCTTAAAACATTTGTGCACTGCAGATTCCTGGATACTGTTACACAAATTGGATTCAAAATAGTTAAGGGTAAAAATTAACCTGATAGTCACTGGAAGTACCAAGAATGCCCTGAAACATGGTTATAGATTAATATGTGCTACATTACACAATCCTATCTGGATTTTGCTGTAGCATAATAACCTTTGCATGCACCTCCTCCTTCGACCATTCAGGGCAAATACCAATGCTGTCTACTATGCTTTCCAAACAACCTATTTGGACATGTTACTCCATACCATGGCAGGTGGGAATTGAACTCCAATCTCCTAGTCTCGAGCGAGGGACTCTATCACTGCACCGCAACACCCTTGCAATTGATGTCTCTGTATGCACACTGGGAGGAATATATTGGCAGGGCTCGCTTTCACCTGTGGTAGTACATAATCTGATTTTTCCCTTATTAATTATTATTCCTCACTCTGTCCTCAGTCTAAAACAGCAACCTGCATTATATTAATAGTTTGGAAACCAAATTTCTATTTTAAATGAGTCTGCTGCCTGACTCTGAGGGCCACTTTAATTGTAAAGTCATAATTGCCACTGATCACTGTTACAGCCACATTAACATGGGGCAATCGATCAACATCAACCTTTCTCAGGGAGCTATTGTCCTACTTTTGCGGAGCAACTGGATTTAGTCTACTCTTAATTAGACTGAACCCAGAAATAAATTTTGGCTTGTTGTACCTAGCATTGCTAAAGTGATAATAATTGAAAGCACTGAGGGAGAAATCGACAAAATGTTAAAACTGAGAAAGGGGGGGCTACGATGCACAATAAACTCACACTTATTTAGTACTTTGCAGGTTGCTTGTTAATAGATACTGCTTACTATATTACCTGATTGCTACTTACAGACAACACTCCCTGTATTATTCATTGACCTGCTCACAACAACCAAAGATATTGCCAATGAAAGTCAGCCTACACCTTCAAAGGCTACAATAAAAAAGCAGTGATCATTTGAAAATTCAGTCTGTGTTCTGAAATGTTGTGAAATGGCTGAACAACTGAGAGCATGAGCACCTAGCTTTGTACTGGAGGGTTTTGTTTTTAACTTCCAGTGATGCATTCAATGTAAAACTGAATGATTCATGTTTCTACGCACATTACAACAGAAACACAGACCCAGCAACAACTGTGGCAGCATCTGTGAGGAGAAATCAAAAGGTAATGTTTCTGGTCTGGTGACCCTTCCTCAGAACCTAGTTCTATTTATGTTCTCAACCCTGCCAATGTACTTCAGTTTCCTGGCATCCCAGGTCAAGTTGATGAAGCCTGCTTTTTCCAGGCCCAAAGCTGCTCAATATCATCTTCCAAAGCCATCAATCGGTCTCTTCAGTTGAAGGTCTCCAGCTTTCCACAAACATAATGCAGCCGCCAGGTAACATCTCAAAATATTACAATGAAGAGGCCAATGCACACAGATGATAGGCACTAAGGAAATGGCTGTATATCAGAGGAATGCTACAGGTGGGGCAAGGAATTCATAGCCATAGAAACCCCATCTGTCAGTGCCACATTGCTGCAAAATGACAGATGTAGCTACCTTCCAAAAGGAAGGACAGTTTCCTACCAACACTCGGATGTTCAGGAAAGCAGTGACTACTGAGTGCTGGGGGGACAGATAACCCCTGGATCTGCCAATGCTCTCCCCCACCCCCAGTCCAAATTTAGCCGGAAGCTGCTGTCTTTCCCTCACCATCATGAGGAGCTGTTCAGCTGAACTGTTCAATTGTCGGCACCACTTTTAAAACGTTTGTCATCTCAACATTACCTCTGCTCCCAGTGTTTGCCCCAGCAACTGCATTCTCAGTTCCTGCCTCCCCTGGGATATGTAGCTCAACAACCACAGTCTGGGAAATTGCACATGAACAACAGTTACCTTATGGGCAGCACGGTGGCTCAGGGGTTAACACTGCTGCTCCACAGGGTCAGGGACACAGCTTTGAATCCAGCTTCAGGTGACTGGCTGTGTGGAGCTTGTACATTCCCTCCACATCTGTGTGGGTTTCCTCCAGGTGCTCTGGTTTCCTCCCACAGTCCAAAAATGTGCAGGTTAGATGAATTGTCAATGCTAAATTGCCCGTAGTGTATAGGGATGTGTAGATTAGATGCTTTAGTCAGGGGACATGTAGAGTAAGAGGGTAAAGGAATGGATCTGGGTTGGTTACTCTTCAGAGCATTAGTGTGGACTTTTTGGGCCAAATAGCTTGTTTCCACACTGTAGGGATTCTATGATTACACACAGAACACAGTGATTAAGTAGCTTTTTCGCAGATTAATTCTGGTTTCAGGAGATTTGTCAGTCGGAACATGCACAGTCAGCCATTTTAACAGCCAACTTTGCAATTGCAATTGGAATTCCTCTTTAAGGGCTTAAACAAGGATGACTTTGTATACATTCCATTGGGTTGATAAATTTGGATTGGAGGTATGGATTTTTGGTAATTTTTGGTTTCAGTGTTGTCAGAAAGAGGTCAATATGACGGTCAGTTATAGAGGACTGACAGTAAAGTAGGAGGTGTGATTGAGGTTATTACAGTGTTATTATAGGAAGCAGAGTTTGAATTGGAAGGAGCTGTCAATTTCGTTTTCATGTCCCTCCCTTTCCTGCTGTAATCTGCTTATGTTCTTCTTTCTCATGCTCCTGCTCCTCATCTACTCCCCTGAAAGATGGTGACAAGACCAGTTCCTTTTTAAAAATACCCCGTTCCCCTCCCCAAAGTATGGAACATGCAGTATACTTGACAAATACTGAAACCTGCCTTTGAGTACAGCAAGGCTTCTTCAGACAGAGGAACCATTACTTGAGGGCTTTGATGATGGATGCCATAGTGTTCCCTGTGAGAGCATACTTCTCACAACTGCTCTGCGTGAGTGCTAACTGATTGTTTTGAGCTATGAAATGGGTGGTAATACCTGGCCATTCAGCATATATGATTTGCACTAGTTGGTCAAATATAACCGATATAGAAGACTAATACACAAAGAACTGGAGCCAGTGCAGAATTCCACCATTCACTTGCATGTTGCACCACTCGTGGTTACATACCAGCAGAAAGCAGAAGAAATTAAATCCCTTTCAGTTCACGAAAATAGTCACATTAACATGAGACACAAGGCAACGTGCATGAAGTCAATGAACTCTGCACCACGGAGAAGCCTACAATCTGTGCTAGCCTTTGTGTTTATTTTGCTTATCTCTAATATGTTTAATAATATGAAGATATCTCTTTATGTATCAAGAGCCTCAATGACATCCCTATGTACAATGCAATGAAATGCAAACCATAAGACATTTCATTAATGTACATAACAGCCTGGAAAGAATCAGATGCATAATGTTGAGGATTCGTCCCCTCAAAAGCCCCTGGCAAAGTACTAATCCAACAACTACCAGCCAAGTAGTTTACCCTTTTGTTATAAGCGTGGAAGGATTCTTCAATCCATTTGACATCAATTTCAGCCATGTGAGATTAAGGTATCACACAGGCTATTATGTTCAAAAATGGTCACATTAGAGTCATACATATGTTCTGAATGTCTCTAAAAGAGGCTGCATTACCCAATATAGTAATACTTATATTATTTCCTGTAATGTAAGAAAATAGATATCATGCCATTGAACAATCCAACTGACATTTATTACAACTAACTTGTATATATAACTTACTTATGTATTCCTCAGGTACATAAGTACCTAGATTAGTATTATACTGTGAGGTCCTTCAGCATCTAAAAGGTTCTGACCCAGATATCAAGGGCACACAACAACTTGGATTTTCCACTTAATATGCTACACCTTTAAAACACTACACAGTAGCAAATACTCTCAGAAATACTGGTTGCTGAGAAATCCCATGAACCAAGCTGGGTCTCAGGTGGTCAATTCATCAACAGATCTCTTGCCTTTGGAGCTGGTGACCAAACTACTCTTCCGAACTGTAGTGGTGAGTTGATTTCAAAGCTTATGTCATTTTCCTTTTTCTGATTATACTATGTAAAGTATAAAAAAAACTGTAGATGTAGGAAATTTGAAATGAAAGAAAAATATTGGAGAAATATGGAATGAGCTGCCAGAAGAAGTGGTGGAGGTTGGTATAATTGTAGCATTTAAAAGGCATCTGGATGTGTATTTGAATAAGAAGAATCTAGAGGGATATGGGCCAGGTGCTGGTAAATGGGAATAGATTAGGTTGGGATATCTGGTCAGCATGGATGAGTTGGACTGAAGGGTCTGTTTCCATGCTGTACATCTCTATGACTTTTTGGCTCTAAATATAGCATGTCTGGCAGCATCTGTGGAGAGACAAAGAGTTAATGTTTTGAGTCCAGTATGACTCTTAACAATTAAAAGCACCTGTAAGGTGAGGGAGCAAGTAGAACAATGTAGACTAATTAGTAAAATTAGATCAAATGAGATTCAGGGGGAACTTGCCAATTGAATATAAAATTGGCTTTATGGTAGGAGACAGGAGATGGTAGTGGAGGATTATTTTTTGGCCTGGAGACCTATGACCAGTAATATTCCACATGTTTTTGTGCTGGGTCCACTTTTGTTTGTCATTTATATAAATGATTTTGATGAAGATTTAGGAGATATGGTTGGCAAGTTTGTGGATGACATCAAAATTGGTAATATAGTTGACAGTATAGAAGGTTATTTATGTTTACAAAGCAATTTTGATCAATGGGCTAAGGAGTGGCAAATGGAACTTAATGCAATACCTTGCATTTATTCAAATTTTGGTAAAACAAACAATGGCAGGACTTCTACAGTTAATGGTAGAGCCCTGGGTAGTGTTCTCAAAGAGAGAGACCAAGGGATTCAAGAAAATAGTTTGAAAGTTGACAGAGTGGTTAAGAAGGTGTTTGGCATAGGTCTGTTTCTTTGATGTATGACTCTGACTTTAAGTGAGCATGCCCAGAGTAAAAGGTGAAGGGAGTGATAATGTTGGCAAAATAATGATAGACATGTAAAGTATGTGTAAATGCTAGCTGTGAAAAGAAGAATGTTGCTCCATTTAGCAGAGAACAAAGCCAACAAGATAAATACAAGATATGGCTGGGAAGGGTGGGTGATGTAATAAAAACAAGAGTGCAGAGGCCATACTCTGAAGCTAGTGAACTCAGTACTGACTCCTGCAGGCCTAAAGTGCCTAAGCAGAAAATGAGGTGTTGTTCCTTCAACTTGTTTTGAGCATCATCAGAACATTGTAGCAGACTCAGGGTGGACTGTTAGCATGGAAATGAGGTTGTTTATTGAAATGCAAGCAACTTGAATATCAGGGTCATTCTTGCAAACAGCAGAGGTGTTTGCAAAGCTGTCACTCGGTCTCAGTTTGGTCTTGCCAAAGTAGAGGATACCACATTATGAGCAACAAATAAAGTAGGTGAGATTGAAAGAATTAAAAGTGAAATGCTGATTCACCTGGGTTATGTTTGAGGCCTTGGACTGTGAGGATGGAGGTGATGAATGAGCAAGTGTTGGATCTTCTGTGATTGGATGGGAATATGCCACTGGGAGTGATGCAAGAATGGGGACCTGTGTGAATGTTGACTGTGGAGGGGAGAGAAAGATATTTGCTGGTGGTATCCTGCTGGAAGTGGCAGAATTGTGGGAGGATGATCCTTTGAATGCTGAGATTGGTGGAATGGAACGGAGGGCAAGGAGAAGCCTACCATTGTTCTAGAAGGTTGAAGGAGTGAGGGCAGAAATGCAGGAAGTTGTTAAGACAACATGGTAGGAGGAGAGGGTGGAATCCTCGAGTAAGTGAAGAGAAGGACAATGCCAAGGTACCTTGGTGTAAAGTGACATCTCTGGAACAGATGAGATGAAACCAAACATTGGGAAACGGAATGGAGCCATAACTGAAGGAAGATGTGCGGAAGTGTAGTTTAGCTAGCTCTGGGAGTCAGTGGGTTTGAAATGGATATTGGTGGACAACCTGTTCCCAGAAATAAGAACAGTGAAGTCAAGGAAGAAAAGAAAACAGTTGTAGGTGAAATAGATGAAGGTGAGAGAAAGATGAAAATTGTAAGTCAAAAAGATGACCTTTTTCCAATTCTTCTGGTGGAGAAACCAGTGCTAGTGACATCATCAAAATATAGTGGAAAAAGGATTGTGGGACTGAAACAAGGAATACTCTATGTTCCGCAAGGGGATAGGCATGACTGGAAGCCATATGCATACTCATAGTCACACCTTTCGACTTGGAGAAAGTGAGATGAGTTGAAGGGAAATGTTGTTCAAAGTGAGAATGAGCTTTTCCAGGCAAAGGGTGGTATTGGTGGATGGGGGATCATCCTTGGCTCTGTTTAAGGAAGAAATACAGGCATTAGGCCATCCTGATGGGGAATGGATGTGTCAAGGTGTTACACATCCACAGTGAGGAGTTGGTGGTGGCTCGGGCTAGAAAACTAGAAATTGGGGAACTGATTTAAATTATCAGCAGAATCATGAATGTAAATGAGAAGAAATTGAACAAGGAGGGATAAGGAAAGATTTGTTTCTATGCTCATTAAGTTGGCTTTTAATTACATCACTGTCTTGTTTGAAACCATTGTCAGATTTCTTTTGTTCCTCTCTCTGGATGGCTTCTTCTTAACTGTATTTGAGCAAAATGGGCTGCTGTTGGGGTGTTATCTCCAATTCCCTTATCCCTTAAATGTTGGAGTGAAGAAGACATATTTATGGTCACAAGAACAACAAGTTATAATACTTCCACAGCTCAAGCATAGTTTTACAAATGACTTTGCAAACGTTTGCAAATATCTGCGTGTTGCCTGATTATCTTCTCATCCTACCTTTCTGTCTGTAGGGCCATGATGAAGTTTTCTTTCAGGGTACCAATTCATTTCCTGCTGTCTATTTCACCAATATGAGACAACCCCAGCACACAGGACTTGATCACAACCAGTTTGCATTCATTATTAGCAAAGAAATAAAAGTATGATCACATGATTCAAAGTGTTTACTCGAATACAAGCATAAACAATGCATTGGCTTTCAGAGATCAAGACTGAAGAGCAAACTTTTCTCATTGGCAAGTTGAAGAATATGATCTTCTACTTTCAGGACACATGCTATGGTATAGTAATAATATGAGCCTGTCACTGAAAGGCATGCTAACATATTGATCACAAGATATATCACAACAATGCTGACTATTTGGCATCAAAATCTCCATTCTATGTACCACCCCTGCTCATTACTCCACCCCCATTCCCCCCAGCTCCACACCCACACCAGATCCCAGCTCCCAGCCCTACCGAGTTTTCACCATTCCTCCTGACCTCCCCCCTCTCTGAGGACAAACGATCAGTCCTCAGCAAAGGACTCACCTTCATCCCCCTCCGCCCACGCATCAATGAATTTAATACACGCCGTGAGGTCGAACACTGCTTCCGCTGCCTCTGCCTCCAAGCTTACTTTCACAATCAGGACTCTTGCCTACCTTCCAAGGACCCCTGCCCCTACCTCCAACACACTGCATCCACCTGGACACCCTGTGCTGGCCTATTACCCGCCCTCGACCTCTTCATTTCCAACTGCCGCAGGGACATTAACCGCCTCAACCTGTCTACCCCCACTCCAACCTCTCACCCTCACAACGCACAGCCCTCCAATCCCTCTGCTCCAATCCCGTCCTCACCATCAAGCCAGCAGATAAAGGGGGCGCAGTGGTAGTCTGGCGCACTGACCTCTACCGCTGAAGCCAAACGGCAACTCGAGGACACCTCTTCCTACCGCCCCCTTGACCATGACCCCACTCCCCATCACCAAACCATCATCTCCCAGACCATACAGAACCTCATCACCTCAGGAGATCTCCTATCCATAGCTTCCAAGCTCACAGTCCAGGAACCCCGCACTGCCGCGTTCTACCTCCTTCCCAAGATCCACAAGCCTGACCACCCTGGCCGACCATTGTCTCAGCATGCTCCTGCCCCACTGAACTCATTTCGACATTGTTCTATCCCCCTAGTCCAGGAACTCCCCACATACGTTCGAGACACCATCCATGCCCTCCACCTCCTCCAAGACTTCTGTTTCCCCAGCCCCCAATGCCTCACCTTCACCATGGATATCCAATCCCTCTACACCTCCATCCGCCATGACTAGGGCCTCCAAACCCTCCATTTCTTCCTCTCCTGACGTCCCCAACAGTACCCTTCCACTGACACCCTCATTCGTTTGGCCGAACTGGTCCTCACCCTTAACAATTTCTCCTTCGAAT
>NC_057724.1:23104585-23129065 GCF_004010195.1 Chiloscyllium plagiosum
ACTCCACCCTCCTGCCTGACTTATCAACTTCATCCCCTCCCCCACTCACCTATTGTACTCTATGCTACTTTCTCCCCACCCCCATCCTCCTCTCATTTATCTCTCCACCCTTCAGGCACTCTGCCTGTATTCCTGATGAAGGGCTTTTGCCCGAAACGTTGATTTTACTGCTCCTTGGATGCTGCCTGACCTGCTGTGCTTTTCCAGCACCACTCTAATCTAGACTCTGGTTTCCAGCATCTGCAGTCATTGTTTTTACATTTGTATTTTTACTTTTCATTTGGTATGCATGCAAATACCCCTTTATGAAGATAGTGCACTGTCATTGGAGGAATGTTGAGTATCTCAATCATCATTTCTGGGAATCAGGAGATTAAATTGTGCCCAGAAATGAAGGTGCTAGACAGTCCACTTTCTTCCTATTAATGGCACTCTGTGATTGCAATTCATCTTTGGCTGGAACTCATCAATGTTGTCATCATTGCTGACAGAATATCTGAGAGGTTCAACAACCAGTACAGTTATTTCTACACTGATTATCACACTTGCCTCTTTCAAATCGGCTTTTAATTTGGTACAAGTAACTAGAAGCTTATGTCCTATGCGGCCTCACATTCAATTCTGCAAATTCTAAACATAGCCTCAACAGTAATATTTTCAAATTCAGGATGCTTAAGGACTGAATACTTTGTGCTAAAAGAGCTTTTTAATACTTGTGGTTTTTGCTTAAGTATTTTCCTTCGTCAATAGCAAAAAATAAAATTATTAGAAAATAAATTGTAATTTACTTCAATGTAACAAATTCATAGATCATAAAATCCCTACAGTGTGGAAACAAGCCATTTGGCCCAACAAGTCCACACCAACTCTCCAAGAAGTATCTCACCCAGGCCCATTCCCCTAACTGATCACTTTGCATTTACCCGTAACTAATGCACCTAACCTACAGATCCCTGAACATTATGGGCAATTTAGCATGGCCAATTCACCAAACCAGCACATCTTGGGATTGTGGGAGGAAACCAAAGCAAACCCACACAGATACAGGGAAAATGTACAAACTCCACATTGATAAGCACCCAGGTGCCTGATGCTGTGAAGCAGCAGTGCTAACCATTGAGCCACTGTGCTGTCCTTGTTTTTAAAGCATTGAGTAAGAGGATATCTCTGTGCTATTATCATAGATTGCATCTATTTTGGCTTTCTTTTCTTTGCTAGAAATGATCAAGGTGAAATTATACTGGAATGAAAAATTTCCCCAGATAATGGCAGTAACCAGGTTTTCTTTTATTAATTGCCAAATTAAATAAACTAATACTGATGCATTAACAATGTAACAGCTTTGAATACTATGATTAAACATTAAATAGCTGTTAGCTTTTTGATTGTTCAAAAATTCACAGTAAAGGTGTTCCATAACAGATTAAAGTTGTGCATTGACCTACTTAGTTGCCATCTTTTTCAAGTTACTGCAGTCTTAATGGTCACAGTCCACAATAGCTAAACAAATGTGCAATCAATATGCAGATGGATTTTTCACAGATGCAACTCTATTAAAGATATTAAGATCGGAAAAAGTATTAAAGGCATTATTTCCAATTGTCTTTTTTTTTATTTTGCATTGAACCTGATGGGCAATTTGATTCTGCCCAAGGTTGGATACATTCCCGGGAACTCTGGATAGAATTGAATGCAAAGCTAAATTTGAACATTTCCAAACTGAAGAAGATAATAATTTTCTATGTGGCTATAAAACAAGGCACTCTTGAAAGATTTTAATCTGTGACATCACTCTCTGCTGTAAATTTGCTGAAACTCAGTTTCTGAACTCGATGCAAACTTTTCCTTAAGTGCTGTAATTTCAGTTTGTCTGTCTTCAGAACGTCAGTGAAGTTTCCACAGTTACCTTGGTGAAAAGAACCCTGACACAAGGAATGAAATTATTTGGCAAACATGCTTCTTGTCAATAAAATATATTTTTATCTTCTAAGATACTGAGCACCTACTGTTGCAATTCAGTACCTTTTAATATAATTGGTTGGGTTTTTCAGGGGGCATTGAGATTACTTACAGATTAGGAACTTGATGGTCTCAGAGGTCCATCTGTCTATGCAACTTTAATCTTCCGGAGTGCTGTCCAGTTAAGGAAAATGGGCAGGCTACACGGATAGAAGAGCCAATAGGTGTTCCGAAAGCTGTGGAGTGGGCAGCAATGCCAAAGGGAGAGATACATGCTATGGATGTAGGTGGAGATCAAAAACAACTGCCTCTTGGCGAAGGTAACCTCTGAAGATTTCCTAAAACATCCTTTCAAACTATGAATGACTATTGTTTTCAGTCCATTATAAAGGAGGAAGTATTCCCTCCACAAAATGGTCTGCTGATCCCTGTAGCTCTGGGAGGAGTTGGATGTTAAAAGAAGTTCTCAATAGGCCCATGGCCTTCCACCAGGAGACTGTGTCTCTGGAGACCTGGCAGGTTCTTTACAAATTTCTTACAGGATGACGATTCCAACAACTGGAATATTGTATCTCCTTGTGAAAATGGCTCCTTATGGGGTGCTTAAGTGCCTCACTTTAAGAGCTGTCAACAACCCAGTCCTCCTTTCCTGCACGAAATTCCCAAGAAGTCAGAATGCATTGGGTAACCATTCCAATTTCTCCTATTTTCCTGGCCTCACCACCCCCAAGCAATGGGACTGGGAAAACACAGACCTGTCACTCTGAAGAATTGGAAACAAGCACACTTGTGCAGCAATACAGATTTAAAGAACTATTATTTTTCTGAAATTAAAAAAAAAACAAGGTGCTGGGGAACTTCAACAAGTCCGGCAGCACCTGTGCATCGAGAAACAGAGTGAACAACTTGAGTGAAATATGACTCCTCTTCTAAACATTAATGCCATTATCAGTTGCAACTAGACCTGGCGTCTTTCTCCAGCATTTTGTTTTTATTTCCGATTCCCAGCATCTACAGCATTTTGCTTTAATTCTGGTTGCTTTCACCTGAATCAGCTTAGAAGACAAAGTCTGGATGACATCACGAAGTATGATGGATGATGTACAAGCACGTTGAACTTTGCTGCTACAGTGTGACATTATCAGAGCATTTTGCTTTTGTAACTGCTTCGAGAGGCATATTTAATAATTAGCTTGACAGCTTTGTATCTTATCTGTTTTCATAGTTACAGACAAAAAAGAAATGAAAGGTTGACATTGTGAGCTACTTGTGGAGTATTATCATCATCACAGTGGTTTCTTTGCTTGAACTGATCTAATTAAACAGAAACAGTGTGGGCTGATCCAAGCTCGCCTTGATATCATTATAACTGCCCAAACAATGGCAGTCTAGATTGTAGAAGATTAAAACTGGGAAAATAACCCTGAAACATTTTTTCAAAGTTTTAGACTGAAGTTTTTTTTCATAGCCACTGTCAAATCTCTGCACTGTCAAGAAGTTTTCTGGCTGGTCATCATTTACTTTAACATGAATTTGTTAGCAAATGTAGCATTTGTAAGAAAAGAGAAAATCCCAGACCTACTCACTTAATTCCAGCACAGAGCTGGTGTTGGATGGAAATAGTTTTTTTAATCAAGTATTTTCTTCAACATTTTGTTCCAAATGGTAATTTGTATTTTTTTTAAAAAATCAACTTTTTTGGGATGATTTATATCAGTGTGTTGTTTTAAATTTAAATTGAGTTCACACTGGTTTAATAAAATGCCTTGATATATAGCACATAGATGTATATTGATATCAGAAAGAACAGTGTATCTGGAATGTTACTTTTCATTTGCTAATCCACCTGAAACAATAAAGCTAGCAGCATCTTTGCCATTTAACTATACAGGCTTGTGGCGTACAAATAGCTCAGTTTGAAAATACAGGAGGTAAAGGGTAATTTTAATCTTACCATCCTACAAGAAATCCATTTAGCCACACACATGCCCTTGCTAAATCTGAATCTGCCTGATCTAAAGGAAAGAATTCCATTCCTCAGTATGGACCTCATTTACTACCAGCTGTGTGGCATAATGCAAATGAATGTTCACTTTCCAAGTCGTTCCCATGGTAACTCCATTTCATGCAGTCCATCATCGAAAGACAAATTTCTTGGTGGGTTTGGGAGTTCAAAGCTAGTTTCTGCAGCCATTGCTCATAATACCTGTGTGGTACCCAAGGAAGGGAACTGAATAGTGCTTCAAGGAGGTTGATTTATTCTTCAGACTAATGATTGAGTACACTGCACTGTAATAAATTTGAATTATCTTCAGGCTATGTATCCAATAGTTCAAAGTTGACTCCAAATTACTGTAAGTTATGATATTTTCTTACATGCAATTGAGAATTCAAGGAACAATGGAGATGCACATTACTGAGCTGATCCTTAATTGCCAGATGTGGCCTGTCTGAGCTCCTTCTTGCATTTCTATACTAAGAAGACCCAAACCCATATAGCACGTAGCAAAATCTAAACTACAGAATAACCTGTCCAATTATAATTGCAGTGGGTCATCTGTCCAGACAAAGGGTTCAGACATCTTTTACTTGCTTTAAGCCTCAGTAGAAGCTTTTTCCTGTTTTAATTATTGATGTTGTAAACCATGAACTATGAGAATCCCAACTGTAACTTAACACATATGATCTAATTTTATTTTTTCTTGATTTTTGACCACAGGGAAGTAAGAGTAGCCATAGGGTTGAGAGGTCAGTCCCTTTACACTGAGATAGGAGAAACACCTTTCAATTTTGGAATTCCCTGCTCCAGCAAGCTGTAGCTGCTTCATAGTGAAGTATGTTCAAACCGGAGCTTGATAATTCTTTTGGATACAAAATAGGTTAAGGGACACGGGAATTGAGTACAAAAGTGCATTTTCAGCTGAAGATCGGCCATGATCTTATTGAATGGTCAAGCAAGCTCAAAAGGCCATTTAGTTCTCACATTCTTATTACTGCAAAACTGTATTGATGCTAACAGAGTAAATCCTTTTCAGCTGATCAACCAGATCCCTAACACTGTAGACTGAACAACATTGAATAAACAGTAAATACTCTTCAGACCATGTCATAAGACCTCTTTCACAGATATTTTTAAAGCTTGTTTATTGTTCATAGGATATTGTTATTCTCACCCAGTGTGTTTACCTGCAGCACATACTCCAATTTAGTGTCTATTGACTGTGTTTTATTGGATACTATTTTTTGAAAGCAGTGCCTGTGGTATTCTAATCCCAAAGCTTATTATTTTAGCAACAATACCTCCTAACCCTCTGTCCACCAAAGTTTGCCTTGTGTGACTCCTTCAGAATTTCCTTAGGTTTTTTTTGTAGTCTTGTTGTTGCACAGAACACTCCTTTCTGGTATGGATATCTTAGAAGATTGGATGGAAGTGAACAAAGAAGCATTCTGTGAAATGCTGGGTATTGCTCATGTAATGTGAGCATTTCTTTATGTTTATAAATATCTTGGATATTACTTTTCTGAGAACATGAACTCTGATAATTGGAGGACATTGAGATTACAAAATATAATTCAGTCAGTAGGATAAGAAGGGATAGAAATGATGGAATAACATCAGAAACTTTCTTTCTCCAACTTTCTTCTGACTTACCTGAGGATTTTGGGCAGTTCCTTCTCTGAGAATTGATGCATTGGTGCTTTCGGGTTAGTTGGAATAATCTGTCTGGTAGCTAGTGAAGAAAACAAATGGACTAAATCATCAAATACGACCAAATCATGCAGTAACATCTTCCTGTCAGCATGCAGTCCATACTGAGGACAAAAACATCTTCATAGTTCCTGTAATTGCAAAGCATACAAGGTTTGATGTGCATCTAAATCAATAAATTCTGCTTGGAGGAGGTTGGTGATATGCAACTTAATGCATGTTTCTATGCACCAATGTAATGGTTACAACACTTTTACTAGATTCCAGTAGCAGGGCATTTTTTAGAATGGCACTTATAGAGGTTTGATTAACTTCTCTTATGTTGTAAGACCTGGAGAAAAGATGATCCACTGAATATCATTTAGCACCTGTATGTTCTGCATTCACTATCCAACCATCTCGTGCCATTTCTCCAGGCCAACTATCTCTGGGGCCCATCAGGTCAGTACTGACAAAGGTCTCCTTTGATCATAACACACCATTATTAACACATCTCCAGATACATTTAAAAACACAAGTTGCGTAGCACCCTATTGTTAGTCTAATACATTCTTCCAGATTTGCACTAAAGCTGATTCTATGGATGACTAATACTTAATGGTAATGCACATCTTTAAGCAGCAGCTTCATTCTGTTCATTCGTAGGACGTGAGCATTTATTGACCATAAATAATCATCCTTAAGGTGGTGGTGAGCTGCATTCCTGAGCTGTTGACTATGTGGCCTCATTACACTTCATGGTGGGGCTTGATGGGAATGGTGAGTGGGGATGCACCTATTCTTTGAGAATCAACAAGGTGGCTCAATGGTTAGCACTGCTGCCTCCCAGCACCATGGACCTGAGTGTTCAGGGGTGCACCTCATGATATTACATTTTTAGCTCAGCTTGGAACACCATCATCAGAATTAGATCTTAAGTAGTTTGAGAAGAATTTCAATTTTGACCTTGGTGAAGTCCTCATTGCCATCCCAAAAGATGAAAACATTGACCTTCTGGGGAGTTTAATGTCAGGGTTGACTGTAGCACCAATGTCTGAAAGGAACCATGTGGAAAAATTACATGATAAAAGCAATGTGAATGGTGTCCTCCTGCTAACAAAATGTGTTCACAATTGGCCTCAATCCAACATACTATCTTTAGAGGGAAAGAAGGATACAAAATCCACATGACAGCACCTCGATCAATACATTGCCACCTCCAGAATATGTCATATCAAACATCTAAGTAATGTCTGCATCACATAGTTTATGCAGTGCACTGATGCCTGCTGGAGAGATCATAAAATTAGTCAAGCAGCAATCAACTTTCACTTACCACTGAGACATTGCAAGGCTCAAGATCTAAGAGGAAGAAAATCAATGCCCCAGACGTAAAGCAGTTTGACCAAAAGGCAGAATTCCTAAAGCAACTCATAAACAAGTTGGAAAATGTTCACACATTCAATCCATTTCAAGAACAGTGTATCAAATAGAGTCAGTTGTCCTGGACTGCTGTGACTAGATTATTGGTTTTGTGTAGCATCCACATCAGGACTAGTATGACGGGAACAATTCTGCTATCAGTCTATCAGTCTATCTGTCTCTCTCTCTCTCTGTCTATCTATCATGCACACATGCATGCACAGACACAATATCTTTGATTCCTGTAGCCCTGATACCTATTCTCACTCCTTCTTGAAAACAAGAATTTTAGCCTCAACTACTTTCTGTGGCATAGAATACCACAGGGCTCACCCTTTACTGGGTGAAGAAAATTCTCTTCAACACTGAAAATAATGTTTCCAACAACTCCTCAACCATGAATCCACAGTGACAACTAATAATTTCCAGACTAACATGCAGCTTTGTAGCATTCAAGAACAAACCATCATCAATGAGAGAGCTACGGAAAGTAATTGAAAGCAACAAAGACTGCAGTCCTGATGGTAATCCAGGAGAAAGTGAGGACTGCAAATGCTGAAGATCAGAGTCAAGAGTGTGGTACTGGAAAAGCACAGCAGGTCAAGCAGCATCTGAGGAGCAGGAAAATCGACGCTTTGGGCATAAGCCCTTCATCATTCCTGATCTGCTGATGGTAATCTAATTGAGTTCTTCAAATCTTAGAGTTTATTTGTGTTCAAGACCTCATGCAGTCATCCTACAAATCGGAGAGGAAAATAAACACTTCCCTCCCAAAAGACCACTCACAAGTTAGGAATGCAACAACTGTAACTATCTTTAAGGAGAAATCCACTTAAGCTGCAGAAAACAATCAAGGCGTTTTCTGGTTATCCATATCAGATAAATCTTGACATCCAATCTTTTGACTCACCTACATCCTGTGGCTGGCAAAATCCTTTCAGAGACATAACTTGGCTTTAGATCTTCTGGAGTACTCTCTGACATGGTCTTTATTGGAAGACCAATCAAAAAAAGTATCAAGAGTAAAAACAGGAACTCATCATCACATTCAAGAACATGACCAAGGTCTCTGTGAATTACTCTCCATAGGTGTGAACATTCAAGAAACTTCATGAAAATCCTGTAGTCACTGCATGATGATATGACTACAAATGTCTTGAGCGAAAGATGTTAACTGCAGTCAGTGCCCAGGCTGGAGTCAAGCAAGGTTCTGTGAGAGCCCCTTGTACTATTTGTAATCTACCTGACAGTTGCTATTCGTTTGATTATGGATCAACTGCTCTCTTGTTTCAGTATTAAGTAAGTAAGTAAATAAATAATTCCTCAACCTCAGTCACCTCTATGGCAAAACTAAACACTCAACTATAGACATACATGATCCACAGTTTGTGAACGAGTCTCATGCTGTTGTCAACACTGTATCAGATATTAAAAGCCCATCTCAATCTCTTTGACTCTGCATACAATGAACTCAATCTGTCCTTGAATATTGGCAAAATAAAACTCATATCACCCCACATCTGGTCAATCAAATACTTCACCTCCCATTTATGCTGGGGAGACTCAACAATATGTTGAGGACTTCCCATCCCATGACAGCCACTAAAGATCATCACTGATGAGAACATCCAACACTGGATGAGCTGAACCAGCTCAGCCTTCTATAAACTATCCAAGCAAATGTTAGACAACAATCTCTACAAGTTAACAAAAGTCCTAGCACATCAGGGCGGCACGGTGGCACAGTGGTTCGCACTGCTGCCTCACAGCACCAGAGACCCGGGTTCAATTCCTGCCTCAGGTGACTGACTGTGTGGAGTTTGCACATTCTCCCCGTGTCTGCGTGGGTTTCCTCCGGGTGCTCCGGTTTCCTCCCACAGTCCAAAGATGTGCAGGCCAGGTGAATTGGCCATGCTAAATTGCCCATAGTGTTAGGTAAGGGGTAAAGGTAGGGGTATGGGTGGGTTGTGCTTCGGCGGGGCGGTGTGGACTTGTTGGGCCGAAGGGCCTGTTTCCACACTGTAAGTAATCTAATCTAATCAGCCAGATGTCATTGCCACACCCTTGTATGGTAGTGAAACTTGGACTGCAACAGACAAAATGATCGAGAAATTCCATTCATAATGCCTCAACCATGTTCTCTAGATTTAATGGGAGGAGTGCTGCACAAACAGTCGTGTCCACCTTGAACCCAGCTTTATAATAATTCAGGAAAAGTGCCTAGAAAATCAACTTTGATGGATTGGACACTATATCTGGATGGCTGAGCAGTCTCTCCCCAACTCTTAAATGGCCACCATTCCTGTGGAGGAAACGAGAATCATGCAAAACCGCTTTGAAGCTTTTCCCTGAAGCTTGGCAGTTTTGACTGGGAGGAGCTGGCTATGACCTTATTCATCAAGCTACACATTACCACCATAACATCTTTCTGATGAGGCAGAGTGCTGGAACAGAAGGGAAAAAACTCAAATCTCGCACTCTGGCTGCTCCCACTACTTCATGGAATGTTCTGCACCATGTCTCCAAAGATGTTTGGAAAGGGAATTGACCTGTTCAATCAGACGAAGACTGATGGCAGAAATTGCAACTGAGGAGAAATCCCCTCAAAACAAAGAATAATCAATAATTTACTGAGCCTAAATGGCAAACACTGAAGAGTATCTGTTGTTTGGAACACATCCAAAATATTGAAATAAATCTATGTTTAGAGGTAATGCTTTTGGGCAGGACAGCGTCTCTCCTCCTAACTCCTCCTGATTCCTTTACACTTTTGAAAAACATGGTTAAACTTATGAGAATTTTTTCTGTCTGCAATGTTAATGCAAATAAATTTGAGATTTACTTTTGATGAGGCATCATGGTAGAGAAACCATTTTTTTTCACAAAAACAAAATCCAAAATCACATTTTCTTGGCTGGTATAATTACAACATTTAAAAGGCACCTGGGTGGGTTTGTGAACAGAAAGGGTTTAGACGGATATTGGCCAAATGCTAGCAAATGGGACTAGATTAATTTAGGATATCTGATTGGCATGGATGAGTTGCACCTAAGGGTCAGTTTCCTTGTTGCACAGTTCTATGACTCTTTCGCTCTAGGTCACAATATTCATGATTTAAAACCAAAAACAAAGTTTTTGCTGTACAAGAGTTAAACAAAGCAAACAGTAAATGCTATCTGAACCAACCAGCAATACCCAAATGCCCTGAGTCACCAGAACTTGTATAAGTTAATGATAAATTGCAGTTATAAACTAATAATTATAAATTAATGGCAGACATAAATTGGTTTGGCAGTTCACATACTATCAGTCACAATGTCTATTAAAATCCTGTCTTCCTTACTATGAAGTATAGCTCTTTTTTTTCTGTAGGAGGTAGCCTGATCTTCGGCTGAGAATACTGCAAATCCATGGACGTGGATTTTAACACAAGTGGTACATGCCTGCTGAACATTCTCAACCTGATCAGAACGGCATGAATCCACCAATGTTATCTTCAAGTAACAGAAACATACTTAGCATTTCCTTTCTCAGCTGCTGGATGATTTGCGTTAGCTGGCATTGCACAACTTGACTCATCAACTGCTATTGCCAAACTCAGATTGCTCGTTTTACATATTGTCAGTCTGTCCCAAGGTTTTGGTATCCAAATCTGCCATTTTCAATCCACATCTCCTAATAGACTTCATCCTCTGATATTAAACAAAATGGCTAGTGAGATAGTTAATTTGGTGGTTCAAATTAGCCAAAATATTTCCCCAGACATGGGGAAAGTCTCATTAGATTGGAAGAAAGTAAACTTAGCTCCATTTTCAAAAAGGGAGGGGTATAGAAAGCAGAGTACTGCAATCCAGTTCACGTAAGCTCAGGCATAGTGAAAATATGACAAAGTCTGGCAAATGGAGTATAATATGGGAAGATGTGAAATTTCCTATTTTGGCAGGAAGAGTAAAAACGAGTCATATTATCTAAGTATTGAGACATGCAGAGTTCTGAGCTGCAGAAGGATCTACATTTGGGTGTCCAAGTATCCTAATGAATTGAAACACATCAGTAATGCTGGAAGAAACAAATAACGAGGAAAGCTAATTCAAAATTGAATTAGGAAGGTTATGCTTCTGTTTCACAGAGCAGTCTTAAAGCCACCCAGAGTATTGTGCATAGTATTGGTCTTTTATTTAAAGGAAGGACACAAATACTTTGAAAGAAATTCAGAGAAGATTTAATAGACTAATACTTTGAATGGGCTGGTTACTATATGAGTAAAGATTGAACAGACTGGACTTACATGCAATGGAGCTTTAAAAAATAAGAGGCAACTTAATTGAACAGAAGATCCTGAGGTGTCTTGACAAGGTCAATGTCGAGAGGATATGCTTGTGGGGTAACAGGGGTCGTTTACAATAGGTGTTCACCCATTTAAAACAGAGATGGGGTGATTTTGTTTTTTTTTTCTTTCAGAAGTTCTTTTCCTGAACAGCACAGTCTTAGAATATCTTTTAAGAGACATGTGCATACGTAGGCAAGGGAGTGATTGGCGAAAACATATCAGCCATGACTTTACTAAATATTAGTGCAAATTTGAGGGGCCAAATGGCCGACTGCTCCTGACTCATTAATATTATGTTCAAAATTTCATTCCACAAAACTGTGACGGTCAATTAACTTGCTTGGTTTTTCATTTCAGTTCCGATGTTCAGCAAGAGTCTGCCTCAAAAAAAGCACAAGCTTCTCAATTGTGGATTCATGACATTTTTATTTCTTTTTTCAGCTTCCCAAATTAATGTCTCTCACCAAATATTAATACTATATTGAATCAAATTTCACTGTCTTACACTTTTTTCTACATTGAGTAATGTAAGTATACTTACGTGCAAGCTTGCTGATATCCAAGCATTTTCTTCTTAACTAATCTCATGTTCCCCCTCTTGCATTCATTGCTGAACATCAACATTTAGGAAGAAAGTCTGCACTTGCAGAAAAGTGCAGATCCAGAGGTGAGGCATTCAGATTCGTGGACATGCTGGAGGAGCAGAGATTATTCTCCCTAAAGTAAATTTTGTGGAATTGAAGAAAATCATTAATGGTTTCAATAAGATAAACAAAGACAAACAGCTTTGAGCTGCAGCATGGTCAATAACTGGATGACACATATTTACTGTTACAAAGACAACAAGGGGACATTAGGAAAGAATTGTTTTGATGCAATCAGTTGTTGTGATCTGGAATGTATTGACACAAAGGGTAGTGGGAGCAGATTGAAAAGCAATTGAAAGGAAAACATTGTACAGGGTTACAAGGAATCAACGGGAGAGTGGGACTAGTTAGATAATTCTTCTAAAGAACAGGCATGGTGAGCCAAATAATCTTTAATGTTGCATCATTTTTTAATTTTATGATCAAACAGAGTCTCACTCATTTTCTTGTTTGCTTCTTTGATGATTCATAGGCACAAAAAAATTCAAAGGTATCAAAGCTTTCCTTTATTGGTCAGAGTATTGAGTACAGGAGTTGGGAGGTCATGTTGCGGTTGTACAGGACATTGGTTAGGCCACTGTTGGAATATTGCGTGCAATTCTGGTCTCCTACCTATCGGAAAGATGTTGTGAAACTTGAAAGGGTTCAGAAAAGATTTACAAGGATGTTGCCAGAGTTGGACGATTTGAGCTATCGGGAGAGGCTGAACAGGCTGGGGCTGTTTTCCCTGGAGCGTCGGAGGCTGAGGGGTGACCTTATAGAGGTTTACAAAATTATGAGGGGCATGGATAGGATAGATAGATAGATAAAATCTTTTCCCTGGGGTCGAGAAGTCCAGAACTAGAGGGCATAGGTTTAGGATGAGAGGGGAAAGATATAAAAGAGACCTAAGGGACAACTTTTTCACACAGAAGGTGGACATGTATGGAATGAGCTGCCAGAGGATGTGGTGGAGGCTGGTACAATTGCAACATTTAAGAGGCATTTGGATGGGTATATGAATAGGAAGGGTTTGAAGGGATATGGGCCAGGTGCTAGCAGGTGGGACTAGATTGGGTTGGGATATCTGGTCGGCATGGACAGGTTGGACCAAAGGGTCTGTTTCCATGCTGTACATCTCTATGACTCTATGACTCTAATTGTTGAAGGTTTTATCTTCTTAAACTTTGTATTTCTTTCCTAAATGGAAAATGGCTCAACTTTTCAGTTTAAAACTTGAGGTTATTAATAAATCAGAGCCAACATACACACAGATGACCATAAGGTTATGCTTGATTGCAAGATGATTGCACATTACTGCAAACTCTGACTCTTTTAGCAGAATGATCAGTTTGAAAGTGCTAGAATTTTCCTTCTGAAACATTCAACCTTTGATTATCATGATTCAGATCATGCAGCAAGCCTCGTATGAAACTTCAACTCCCAGTTATCACTGCTGCTTTGATGAATAACATACTCATATATGCAAAATATTCAAATGACTCTGACATTGCCAAATATATAAATGCAATCACAATAAACATTGGAACTGTCACTCCATCATCATCATTCTTACCTAAAATACTTTCAGGGTATAAATACCTCATGAGCTTCAATCACAGCCTGTCTGAAGTGGTCACTTAATGTGCCACAGCTATGAGCTTATCAGTACCATAAACGTGAAACGAGATCAGGACATAAATGCTACCACAAGTATTTTTTGAAAGTATGCTTAGCATTTGGAGATACATAGAAAAACAATACAGGGATGATAACATTCAGATGACAATATAACAGGTGGAATGACATTTCAGTTCTTTAAATCTCAACTGATGCATAATACAGGGGTTTTCTGAACTGGCAACTCTTTACAATAAGTTCTACCAACACTGTTTGCGTATCTTAATCAGGTAAGACAAACATATTATTTTGAAATATTACTTCTAAACCTTTCCCACCTTTTTCCACCATGCGTGGTTTAAGTGAAATCCTGAGATGCAGGGTGGTAGTGTCTTCTGAGCCAGTTCCAACTTGAGGACTTGACAAAGGAAGATCTGATCATAATACTGACAACCAGGTTGAGTATCAATCTGTAAATGTCTCCAACAAACACCAATGACAGGCAGTGAGAGTGGAAGAAACTTCTGATGAGCCATGTGCTGGAAAGAAGTTTGAAACCTCCACCAACATTATTCATTGCTCAGAACCTGTTAGACAACTGGTGTGGTTCAGATTGGCATCAACAGAATGTGGTTCCATACCTGTTCTAGCAGAAGTGGATTTGAGATCTGCTGCCTTATTTTCCCTATAGTGGAATCGATTGTGCTGTTAGTCAGCCTTGCCTTTACACAGATACCTCATGAGGAAAAAAAAAGACATCTTTAAAACTTTGAATCATTTTGGTATGCGTTCACAAAGAAAGGAGTACCACTTTGTCTACATTGATCTTAGCTCGATTTAGATTAGCTCGTCAACAAAATTAATCATATGATCCCAATTCCTTCACTGTTTGTGACAACATTGGCAGTAGTTTGAGTGAGCAGAGTGGAGTGAGTGCAAACTGAACTCATTGGTGTGAGTTTCAGACTCAAGCTTTTCTTAATCTTAAGTCTTTGTTAAACTTCACTTCCTAGAGAATGCTTGATAAAATTGAAAATGAGTGGGAAGTGGAATGGGATATGAGCCAGCATTACAACTGAAGCATGAGACCAATATTTCACTGGTTTTCATCTGTTGCAATTATGCTTCCACTACATTTGAAGGAAATGTTAAAAATCTATCAATAAATGGTTTTCTGCATTGTAAAGGACTTTATTTTTTTCCTTGATTGACAATTTGATTCTTTGTGTTATTGCAAGTTGATATTCACAAAGCTATAAACTGAAAAGCAAGATGGAAGCTTGATTAGTATGTATTTAATGCAAGGTCACATTTGAATTAGGTTGGAAATTAAGCTTTTAATTTAAAATCTTGTGGTTGATATTATACTTTCATTAGATTTGCTTTGATTTATATTTCCATATTTTTCAAATCAATAACATCCATAGCACAGGTAACAAAGGCTATATGTTGTTGTTCCGGGTATTTTGAAAAAGAAAGATTCTCAATATTTAAGGCACAAGTTTCAGTGCGTTAAACAAATACCTTGAATAAACATCATAAAAGTATTCCCTTGGAGAGATCATGAAAGAGACAAAGTCAGTGCTTTTTGAAAATTTAATTTTGAATCCAGCATGTTTAATGTAGAGTGGGTCATCTGATCAGCATTCCAAAAGTTCTTTCTGACAGCTAAACTGATTGATTGTCCCAGATTTTCCTTTACATACACTTCACAGAAACAGTCAGGATCAGTGCACTGGGTGCTTTTGGACACACACACTCAGTACCAAGACATTAGGACCTGTACTCACACAAAGAGTCAATGCTAGGGCACATAGTCCTGTTACAGGTACATAGGGTGCTCATCTTTTATAATCAGCACTGGGATAGTCACTATATTAAAGTAGATAGGAGTCTTGATGAGGGACCCTGCAGTATCACCATTGCAGAATACTCAAAAGAAATGAGCTTCCGAGGAGCAGGAAAATTGACATTTCAAGAAAAACCCCTTCATCAGGAGTAGGAGTAGGTCATTCGGCCCTTCAAGCCAACACCACCATTCATTATGATTATGGCTGATCTTTCACAATCAGTATCCTGTTCCTGCCTTATCCCCATAACCCTTGATTCCACTATCTTTAAGAGCTCTATCCATCTTTTTCTTTAAAGTATACAGAGACTTGGTCTCCACTGCCTTCTTGGGCAGAGCATGCCGTATATCCACCACTCTCTGGCTAAAGAAGTTTCTCCTCAACTCTGTTCTAAATGGCGTACCCCTTATTTTTAAACTGTGTCCTCTGGTTCTAGACTCACCCATCAGCGGAAACCTGCATCCTGTCTCCAGAGTGTCCAATCTTTTAATAATCTTATATGTCTCAATCAGATCCCCTCTCATCTTTCTAAACTCAAGTGTATACAAGCCCAGTCGCTCCAATCTTTCAACATATAATAATCGCGCCATTCTGGGAATTGACCTCATGAACCTGCGCTGCACTCCCTAAATAGCCAGAATGTCTTTTCTCAAATGTGGAGACCAAAACTGCACACAATACTCCAGGTGCGGTCTCACCAGGGTCCCACAGCTGCAGAAAGACCTCTTTGCTCCTATATTTAATTCCTCTTGTTATGAAGGCCAGCATGCCATTAGCTTTCTTCACTGCCTGCTGTACCTGCATGCTTGCTTTCAATGACTGATGTACAAGAACACCTAGATCTCATTGCACCTCCTCTTGACCTAATTTGATTTCATTTAGATAATAATCTGCCTTCCTGTTCTTGCCACCAAAGTGGATAACCACACATTTATCTACATTAAACTGCATCTGCCATGCATCTGTCCACTCATCTAGCCTGTTCAAGTCACCCTATATTTTCATAACATCCTCCTCACATTTCACCCTGCCACCCAGCTTTGTGTCATCAGCAAAGTTGCTAATATTACTTTTAATACCTTCATCTATATCATTAGTGTATATTGTAAACAGCTGCGGTCCCAGTACCGAACCTTGTGATACCCCACTGGTCACCGCCTGCCATTCTGAAAGGGACCCGTTTACCACTACTCTTTGCTTCCTGTCAGTCAGCCAAGTTTCAATCCAAGTCAGTATTTTGCCCCCAGTACCATGTGCCCTAATTTTGCTCACTAACCTCCTATGTGGGACTTTATCAAAGGCTTTCTGAAAGTCCAGGTATACTACATCCCCTGGCTCTCCCATGTCCATCTTCATAGTTACATCCTCAAAAAATTCCAGAAGATTAGTCAAGCACGATTTCCTCTTCGTAAATCCGTGCTGACTCTAACCTATCCTGTTACTGCTATCCAAATGAGTCATTATTTCATCTTTTATAATTGACTCCAGCATCTTTCCCACCACTGACATCAGGCTAACCTGTCTATAATTCCCTGTTTTCTCTCTCCCTCCCTTCTTGAAAATTGAACAACATTAGCCATCCTCCAATCTGCAGGAACGAATCCTAAATCGATAGAACATTGGAAAATGATGACTAATGCGTCCACGATTTCTAGAGCTACCTCCTTAAATACCCTGGGATACAGACCATCAGGTTCTGGGGGGACTTACCAGCCTTCAGACCTAACAGTCTATCCAACACCACTTCCTGCCTAATATAAATTCCCTTTAGTTCATCCATTACCCAGGTCTTTCAGCCACTATTACATCTGGGAGATTGCTTGTGTCTTCCCCAGTGAAGCCAGATTCACAGTACCTATTCAACTCTTCTGCTATTTCCTTTTCTCCATAATAAATTTACCCGTTTCTGTCTTCAAGGGCCCAATTTTAGTCTTAACCTTTTTTTTTTCTTTTCACACACTTAAAGAAGCTTTTACTATCCTCCTTTATATTTTTGGCCAGTTTGCCTTTGTACCTCATTTTTTCTCCGCATGTTGCCTTTTTGTTATCCTCTGTTACTCTTTATAAGTTCCTCAACCCTCCGGCTTCCCGCTCATCTTTGCTACGTTATACTTCTGTTTTATCTTTATACAATCCTTAACTTCCCTCATCAGCCACGGCCGCCCCTGCCTCCCCTTAGGATCTTTCTTCCTCTTTGGAATGAACTGATCCTGCACCTGCTGCATTATACCCAGAAATACCTGCCATTGTTGTTCCACTGCCATCCCTGCTGGGGTATTGAACCATTGAACTTTGGCCAGCTCCTCCCTCATAGCTCCATAGTTCCCCTTATTCAATTGAAATAGTGTCACTTCTGATTCTACCCTCTCCCTTTCAAACTGCAGATTAAAGCTTATTGTATTGTGGTCACTACCTCCTAATGGCTCCTTTACTTTGAGGTCCCTGATCAAATTCGGTTTGTTGTACATCACCAGATCCAGAATTGCCTTCTCCCTGGTAGGCTCCAGTACAAGCTGTTTAAGAATCCATCTCAAAGGCACTCCACAAGCTCTCTTTCTTGGGGTCCAGTACCATCCTGATTCTCCCAGACTACCTGCATGTTGAAATTCCCCATAACAACTGTGGTAATACCTCTGCGACAGGCCAATTTCAACTGCTTATTCAATTTACATCCAACATTCAGACTACTGTTTGGGGGCTTGTAGATAACTCCCATTAGGGTCTTTCTACCCTTCGAATTTCTCAGCTCTATCCATACTGACTCAATATCTCTTGATTCTATGTCCTCTCTCGCAAGGGACTAAATATCATTCCTCACCAACAGGGCCACACCAACCCCTCTGCCAGTTAGTCTGTCCTTTCGATAGCACGTATAGCCTTGAATATTCATTTCCCAGGCCCTGTCCTCTTGAAGCTACGTCTCAGTTACCCCCACAACATCGTACCTGACAATTTCCAACTGAGCCTCAAGTTCAACCACCTTATGCCTTAAGCTTCGTGCTTTCATATATAACATTTTTAATTTGTAACTCCTCTCACCCTTCCTATCAATCCCTATTTCACTTGACCATACTGTATGATCCCTTCTTGAGTTTTCTGCTCCATTGATTCAGTTGTCTTTCTTAACCTCTCTTATTTTCACTTTCCCTTTTACTTGCTTCTTAAATTTGCGGTTTGTCCCCTCCTTGGATACTGCCTGACCTGCTGTACTTTTCCGGCACCACACTCTTGACTCAAATCTCTACCATTTGCAGTCCTCACTTTCACCTACTCTAAAGGAATGGCCTCAGGAATTAAATTTTATTATTGCTCACATGTGGTGCCCTTTAAAAGTCTTCATTTAAATTGAAGACTTCTGACAGTTTTGGGGAAGGAATTTAGCAACAAAGATGATTGAGGAATAACGTTGATAGACAGGCTGGAGGCTGGAAGAACACAGCAAGCCGGACAGCTTCAGGGGGGTGTAGAAATCAACGTTTTGGGTATCACCCTTCTTCATTAGACATTTACGAAAATAGTTTATGACTCGATGCAAAAACATTTTCCAGTGAGGAAGGAGGATTATAGGAAGGTCATAAGCTAACTATATTGCTTTGATCCTTCTTGCTTTGCAAATGTAGGTGCTAACCCTTTGCATTAGGCTGCTATTAGGTTTAATAGGATGATGTGACTGTGATTAATTATTCAGTGAAAATTCCTTTATGAAGTTGTGGGCATTTATCTTGTTTTCTTTCTGATGTTTTACTTGTAATTATCATAAGAAAATTTCTTGCAGCTCTCTTATTTGCTTCAATCTTTAAAAATAAATCCTTTCTTAAGGACTATCAGTAAAATGAATTTTCATTCCTCTCCCTTTAATTTAACTCATATTTTTATCTTTTCTTTGACAGGAGGGTTGTTTCATCCTGGTATCCAGTGGTATTCAAGTATGAAGGTTCTTTGGCTCCATCTCCTACTAATTGGATGCTTCAGATTCTTTGATTCTAGTAATTAGCACCTTATTTTCAAATCTAGGTGAAATGGTGCCATGTCCATTTCCATTCCTTTTATGTAATTAAACAATTGCTCATTTTGCTGGGTGTTGTTTCTGCTGAGTTATAGATTACTAACCTAATTGATATCATATGTGTGTCATCTATGTGTCGTTTTCCAGCTATATTCTAAGTGTAAAGTGAAGATTTTTGGCTTCTGCTGCTGGCTGAGATTTGTTTAATTGTTAACTCCTTGTTCAACATGAATCTTTACCTTTTAAATGTTTTTAATATCAGTGTGTGCTGAAAATGTGTTGCTGGAAAAGCGTAGCAGGTCAGGCAGCATCCAAGGAGCAGGAGAATCGATGTTTCGGGCATGAGCCCTTCTTCAGGAATATCAGTGTGTGTCCAATCTAATTGTTTATACATATTCCTCAATCAAACTGATACCTCTAACAAGTGTTATGGATCAAACCAATCCACCTCAAAATATATTAAGAAGATAGTCTAGATCATAACTTCTTATTTTAAAGATAAGTGTAAGGCATTGCATTCCAGATTGGTCAAACTACTCCACTTTAAGCAAAATACATGTTATTTCTACAATACAGTTTAAAAAAACAGACAAAATTTAAAAAAGAAAAGAATTGGTGTAACTATAACTCTAATGAAATGCTTAACAAAATAATATGTATTAACCCCTGTTAACTAACTGTTCCGATATAGTAACATCCCATTCATTGTCTCACAAGCAATTCTAGCAGCACGAATGGAGCTCCAAGTTTTAACTGTAACAGAGAGAGGCATAAGACCTTCTACATAAAGCTTCAAGACCCTAACAGCTGCTGCTGAATACTAAAACTAAAACTCCTGGTTCTGTGGGAGCTGACTGCACCCATTCAGGCTGCTTCTATTGTTCTACCTTTCAAAAAAGACACAAGGCCTCACAAGCTATTTACTTTATTGGCTTTGAGTAGACCATTCACTACCTCTGTCTCAACCTTTCTTCGTAAAAACAAGAACAAATACACTTCTTAAACTCATTGTCTCTTCACACGAGCTATAGTCATTACTAGCTCAAAGGAAGGTTATTGTAGTTGGAGATCTGTTATCTCAACTACTTCTTATTGTTGGAGTTTCTCAGGGTAGATACTTTTAATCAAATTGTTCAGATATGTTATAGCATACCACTGGAGCAGTGGCGCTTGAACCCAGGGCTTCCAGCCCAGAGATAAAGATGTTATCAGTGCACCACAAAAGCCGCTATCACTGAGTTCCTCAGGGTACATATGTTTAATCAATTTGTTTAGACTCGCTATGCTATACTTCTGGGACAGGTGAGACTTGAACCAACAGGTAGGGATACTATCGCTGTGCCACAAGAGCCCAAGTCTTTGGCGCTCTTAACTGGACTGCTTCACTAAGCGATGTTTGGAATGGAATAACCTAAATTTGTGAGCATTTGACTACAACCTCATTGAGCAACTATTTAACTTATTGCTCAGCACACAGGAGTTGAAAAATGTGGTGCTGGAAAAACACAGCAGGCCAGGAAGCATCCGAGGAGCAGGAGAATCGACGTTTCGGGCATAAGCCCTTCTTCAGCACACTTTACAATTATTTTAACCAACCTATTCAGATACCTTTTGACACACGTTTGGGCCAAATGGGATTTGATATCAGTTCTCCTGTATCAAAAGTAGGGACATTACTACTACATCATGATAGCACCCAGCACCACTCCAACCCCAACCCCACGAGTTCCTCAGAGTAGATATTTTCTAATCTATTGTTTCAGAGACATTATTTCTCAGTTCTGGGGAAGAGGGGACTTGAACCTAAGTATCCATGGCCCAGAGGTAGGGACACTACTACTGCACCACAAGAGCTTAGTTCCTCATGATATTCTTTTAACTCTAACAAGTTTCAGCTGCTTTATCAATGACCACTGCATTATCACAGTGTCATAAATGTCAATTTTTCATGGATGATTGGACCTTGCTCAAATCTATTCACAATTACTCAGGTAATGTAGCAGTCCATATCTGCAATACAAAAAGAGCTAGACAAAACTGAGGTATGGGCCAATAAGATTCAAGTTGCAAGTAACATTTACACAACATGAAAGTCAGGAAATGATCAATTCTAACAAGTCTTCCACACCAAAATCATGGGAGTCAAAGAGAAAGTAATTACTTGCACCAGCCACATAAATACCTTTGCTACAATTGGAAGTCAAAGGTTGGGCATATTTAAACAACTTCCTTAAGTTTTGACTACTACAGCCTTTATACTGAGATATACATTAGTATGATGAAATGGTCTCCATTTGCCTGAATGAGGGTAACTCCAGCGATTATTTGAGAAGGCTCGTATCATTATCAACTTAAACATTCACTATGCCTTCAGTCAACAAAATGTGCTGTAGCAAAAATTCAAGGCTTATTTGAAGAACCTCGCAAATCCATACCTCTAACATTTAGAAGAACAAGGACACATAGTAATTACTGTCCTCCATCTTGACTTGGAATGCTAGTGCCTTCATTCACTATCTGTGCATCAAACTCTTGAAACTACCTGTATAACATGATTGTTGGAGCATATTCATTACACAGACTAAAGCAGGGAAAGAAGGCGGTTCACCATCACTGTGTAACCAATATCCAATGACTGAACAAAAACCAAATCATATGATGGTTTGTGGCATTGAAAGAGACTTGTAGGTGATATCTATTCACAATGTCCTTCTGGATGGTGATGGTCATGGGTTTGGAAGGTGGTATCTCAGGAAACTTGGCACATTTCTGCAACATTGCTTGTCGATAGTACACAATGTGCATCTGAGTGTCGTTAGTAGAGAGAGTGGGTGTTTGTGAACATAATGTCAATCAAGCAGGCTGCTTTGTTCTGGATGGTATCTAGTTTCTTGAGTATTGTTGTAGCTGTATTCATTTGGTATTCCATCGCACTCCTGACTTATGCCTTGTAGATGGTGGATATGCTTTGGGAGCCAGGAATTAGAAGTCCAAATATCCTGAGCCCCTTGGACATGCAAGCAGAGTTAAGGAATGGGTGCTTGAAATTAAAGGAAAGTTCTTTCAAATTTGACTGATGACATCTCTGTGGTACCTCATCAATAAAACCTAAGGATGGTACAATAGCTACCTGAAACATATTTTATTGTTGAACAAACTATCAGCATGTCTGCAATGTATATCACTCGTTTGAATAAAAGACCTTGAGATGTACTCACAAATGTTATGACCAAGTGAGGAGAGGTGAGTCAGTCACCTGCAGACAATGATTGGGTTTTTTTTAACTCTAAGCTAATTCACACTTTGTGAGAGTCATAGAAACAGACCCTTCGGTCCAACCCATCCATGCCAACCAGATATCCCAACCCAATCTAATCCCACCTGCCAGCACCCGGCCCATATCCGTCCAAACCCTTCCTATTCATATACCCATCCAAATGCCTCTTAAATGTTGCAATTGTACCAGCCTCCACTACTTCCTCTGGCAGCTCATTCCATACATGTACCACCCTCTGTATGAAAACGTTGCCCCTTAGGTCTCTTGCATATCTTTCTGCTATCACCCTAGACCTATGCCCTCTACTTCTGGACTCCAACACCCCAGGGAAAATACTTTGTCTATTTATCCTGTCCATGCCCCTCATGATTTTGTAAACCTCTATAAGGTCACCCCTCAACCTCCGATGCTCCATGGAAAACAGCCCCAGCCTGTTCAGCCTCTCCCTGTAGCTCAAATCCTCCAACCTTGGCAACATCCTTGTAAATCTTTCCTGAACCCTTTCAAGTTTCACAACATCTTTCCGATAGGAAGGAGACCAGAATTGCACGCAATATTCCAACAGTGGCCTAACCAAAGTCCTGTACAACAGCAACAAGACATCCCAACTCCTGTAGTCAATGCTCTGACTAATAAAAGAAAACATACCAAATGCCTTCTTCACTATCTTATCTACCTGTGACTCCACTTTCAAAGAGCTATGAACCTGTTCTCCAAGGTCTCTCTGTTCCGTAACAATTATAAAGCTTTTCAAAGCAAAATAAAATAAAATTCCATTACAAGCTAAAATCAAGAAAAATGATAAAATGTGACATCAAACAAGCACAGATAAAAAGTTAAACTTACAAAAAAGGGAGATTAAGGATTAGCAATTGTAAAAGTCATCAGCATCTTGAGATGTTTGAGAACAAATCTTTTCATTTGATGTTTTGTGTCCCTCAGAAGTTGTGAAATGTACAGATGTTCTTGAGTTCTCAGTGAATCCATCTTTCTCCAATTTACTTGATCACCAGGCATTGTTTTAGTGAGAGGATGCAAGAAACAGGGTAGGACAGAGAGAGTCAGACATTCTTCCAGCTCTGCTGTTATCAAGCTGTTTTTCCTTCTCTCTCTTCCCAAATGCTGTTGCCTTTAGTAAATGCTGTTATATTCCCATGCCATTTTCTTTCTCCTGGAGAATCTGCATGAGGAGTACCAGAGGTTGACATCTATTGGTTATGTTGTGAAAGGTTGTTTGACGCTGAGCAACATGGAGGGTCACTAGAGCCAGTGGAGAACTGAGGTTGTCATGTACTCACTCTGATATCCATGTTGAGAATTCTTCATATTAAGCTTCTTTTTTTGGCATATTTTGATAAAATAGGCAGCTGAATATTAATGAGGTGATTAATACCATTAAGAAGGCATTTAATAAGTTATAATCCAACTAATTGACATGTCAGCTGAAAATGTGTTGCTGGAAAAGCGCAGCAGGTCAGGCAGCATCCAAGGAACAGGAGAATCGACGTTTCGGGCATGAGCCCTTCTTCAGGAATGAGGAAAGTGTGCCCAGCAGGCTAAGATAAAAGGTAGGGAGGAGGGACTTGAGGGAGGGGCGTTGGAAATGCGATAGGTGGAAGGAGGTCAAGGTGAGGGTGATAGGCCGGAGTGGGGTGGGGGCGGAGAGGTCAGGAAGAAGATTGCAGGTTGGGAAGGCGGTGCT
>NC_057724.1:23129293-23130414 GCF_004010195.1 Chiloscyllium plagiosum
GGGGAGGGAAATATATCCTTGGTGGTGGGGTCCGTTTCGAGGTGGCGGAAATGACGATGGATGATACGCTGTATATGGAAGTTGGTGGGGTGGTAGGTGAGGACCAGTGGAGTTCTGTCCTGGTGGCGGTTGGAGGGGCTGGACTCAAGGGCAGAGGAGCGGGAAGTGGAGGATTTGCGCTGGAGGGCATCTTCGACCACGTCGGGGGGGAAATTGTGGTCTTTGAAGAAGGAGGCCATCTGGGTTGTACGGTTTTGGAACTGGTCCTCCTGGGAGCAGATGCGGCAGAGACGAAGGAATTGGGAATATGGGATGGCGTTTTGACAGGGGGGAGGAGGTGTAGTCTAAGTTGCTGTGGGAGTCGGTGGGTTTATAGTAAATGTCCGTGTTGATCCGGTCGCCCGAGATAGAAATGGAAAGTTCTAGGAAGGGGAGGGAGGAGTCTGAGATGGTCCAGGTGAATTTGAGGTCGGGGTGGAAGGTGTTGGTAAAGTGGATGAACTGTTCAACCTCCTCGTGGGAGCACAAGGCAGCGCCGATACAGTCATCGATGTAGCAGAGGAAAATGTGGGGGGGTGGTGCCAGTGTAGCTGGGGAAGATGGACTGTTCCACATATCCTACAAAGAGGCAGGCATAGCTGGGGCCCATGCGGGTGCCCATGGCTACTCCGTTGGTTTGGAGAAAGTGGGAGGATTGGAAAGAGAAGTTGTTCAGGGTGAGGACCAGTTCAGTCAGTCGAAGGAGGGTGTCAGTGGAAGGGTACTGGTTAGTATGGCGGGAAAGGAAGAAGCAGAGGGCTTTGAGTCCTTCGTGATGAGGGACGGAGGTGTACAGGGACTAAATGTCCATGGTGAAGATAAGGCGTTAGGGACCAGGGAAGAGAAAATCATGGAGGAGGTGGAGGGCATGGGTGGTGTCCCGAACATAGGTGGGGAGTTCTTGGACGAAGGGGGACAGGACCGTGTCGAGGTATGCAGAGATGAGTTCGGTGGGGCAGGAGCAGGCTGAGTCAATGGGTCGGCCGGGGCAGTCAGGTTTGTGGATTTTGGGCAGGAGGTAGAAACGGGCGGTGCGGGGTAGTGGGACTATGAGATTGGAGGCGGTGGATGGGAGATCCCCT
>NC_057724.1:23131670-23159902 GCF_004010195.1 Chiloscyllium plagiosum
GGCCTATCACCCTCACCTTGACCTCCTTCCACCTATCGCATTTCAAACGCCCCTCCCCCAAGTCCCTCCTCCCTACCTTTTATCTTAGCCTGCTGGACACACTCATGCCCGAAACATTGATTCTCCTGTTCCTTGGATACTGCCTGACCTGCTGCGCTTTTCCAGCAACACATTTTCAGCTCTGATCTCCAGCATCTGCAGTCCTCACTTTCTCCTAATTGACATCCCACCACTGCTAAGCAAGAAACTTCCCTCACAATTTGGCAAGTGCATGAAAGGTGCAGCAAGTTGCAATCAACATTCAATTGAATAGCCTCAATGGAATTCTTACACTATTCTGCCAAAAATCTCATCATAGTTCATGTCATTCAGTCCCCTATAAGATCTTTTCAGTATGAATTTATTCTTAGTCTGTTCATATAAGCATTGGTTATTTCCTGTGTTTTATCCTCTACTTTTCTGTTGTATTTTTGTTTGTTGACAACCTCCATTTTTACCTTTTCACTACATGAGCCATTGTGTGCTACCTATTGAGGAGCACAATCAGATTTTACAGTGCTGGATTTGCATGGCTGAATATATTTCTCTGCATTAATGGAGAATGTCCTTAAGGAAAGAAAAATAAAAACTGCATTTGTTGCTTTTAAGCAACACCCACTCTTCTTGTGTGTTTATTGGTGATCTGATTACTGCTCAACAACACAAAAGTGGGCAGTTTCCAGAACAAGAGTAGCCTGAACACGATCTATCTTAAATGTTTTCACAATGCAAGCAGGCAATGAGTAACAAGTTCACTGTACCTGCTCTCCCCATTAACAAACATCATTTCCAATACCTCCATCTTCATGAAGTGACCTTGGTGAGACTACAATGCAATTACCTATGCTGACAACAGAAAGAGTATAATATTCAGGTGAAGCAGTTGTTCTAGTTATACTTTCAAGAATAAAACTGAATAGAGCTTCCACATCCTACTTTGTATGTTACTTTGTCTTATCTTACTTCAACACTTATCTTTGAATTAGCAGGCTGAATTTTCAAGATTCATTCTAGGACTTCAGCACCTCATTTAGACAATTCATTGCTACCATTTATTTTTACAAATTTCTATAATTTTAAATTGCTCAAGAAAAGATTTTGTTCTGAGAATTCAGCATAAGTTGCATTTGAACAACACACATAACTCACAAATTATCATTATTCACATTTGATGGTGGGAGAACTATTGCAAAGATTAGAGAGAAAAAAGAATTGTGACAAAGAATCTACTTAACTTAGTAGCATGAATCATTGCACCAGTCAATGGTAGTTACACGTTCATCTATGTGTTGACACTAAATTACAGAAAGAGATATGTCTATGAATCACTGTTTGCAAGAATTCAATACTTGTAAGTTGAGTGCAAAATTGTGCTAACACTGACAATAAATGTGAACAGTTGATCTAAAGTTATAATTTGTGGCAATTGCTCAATGTTAAGTTCCCTGGAATAATCCTGTGGTCAACCCACAGAAAGTGTCAGGTACTACTTGCTCATATGAGAGATGTTTAATTCCACAAAGACATTCTTAAGGAATTTCAATGGAATGGAAAAAATGAAATTGTAAGACATGAAATTTAGTGTTTGGGTAGATGTTCAGATTGGTTCATCTCACGGAAGTGGTCAAAAGTTAAACATAAATCAGAAAGTTGTGTGGGGATTACAATCGTACATAGACTGTATTTAAATTTAGTTTCAGGGAGAGGGGGGTCATAATATCATCATAGCAAAATAACACCATACCAGTAACTTTATGGAAAATAAAACCATGCTTTGATTGTATATTTAACTACTGGTTTTCATATCTAATCTTCTGCATTAAGATTCTTATCCACAGAAACCATGAAAAAGAACAAACATTTATGTTCCCCAACTAAAAGTAACTGGAAAAGAAGCTCGACAAGGCTTTTCAGTTAGTGGCCTTGCTATCAGCGTGAGAATATCTACAGGAATTGTTTGAATAAAATCAATTCCTTTACAACTGGCAGATTCGTGAGCATTTCTAAAGATCAGAAAGACAATGCAACAATGTAACTGCCCACTGACTTATGTTCCATTAAAAGAGATCTTTTAGAAATTGGTTGCTTCAAAATATTACTCACAATTACAATGCATTTAATACAAGGTCCAAACAGACCGAGATTAAACTTTTAACAAATGTTATGATCAATAATTGGGCTACTTCTTGTTGGAACAGGGCATTCGTTGGCTGGAATCTTAGAGCATCGAGTGTCCTGATGGTAAGACCAGAAGTGCATGGTTGTTTTTCTTATCGATAGGACTGCTGGTCAAGTCCAATCATTTGGTAGCCCATTGATTAAATATACATGGACAGGATACCTGGGCAGTAATGCAGGAACTCAATCACCTTGGTACTACCTCACAGGGTCATTACTTGCAATTCAGCAGCAGGCATCAGGCTACATGAGGACACCTCACTGCTAGAACTTCCTGATCACTCTCTATCACTTTTTGTTCCCTGCCTCGGATGCCTCCTCTGCTACTATCATTTGCTCAGCAGTCCCCTACAAGTTCTTTGTGATTCACCATGATCCGTTGACCTTCCATGAGTGAGTCATGCCCTAAGCACCTATTCACGATCCAATACACTTCCTCCATCAGACAACCAGGTACAGATTTCCTTCCAGTCTCAGACCACCTCTGTCATGGTTCAACAAAGCCTCTCTATGAAAGCAGATCTCACCCAGTGCAAATCCACCAAAAAGCTAGCCTCTCTTGCCGCATGCCACTATCAGTGAGACATGAATCTTAAAGCAGTTGTTCCTCATTTGAAGAATTAATTACAATTTTATTGCTCAATCTGATAAAATAAATGGCATTTTAATTACTATGTACAACATGCCCAAGTATTAAAAATTCCCACCACTTGCAATCAACCTTGCAAGTTCAAACAACCTTCCATCCATTGGAACAATGCGTCCCTACTTTTATCCAACATTGGGAAGTTGACATTTCACTTCTGCATAGCTAAATGAACCTTACTGCCTTGTTTCCTTCTGCTATAGTCAAAACCTTATGCTGATTATCATGTATCGCAGTGGTGCCCGATGTGTTTTTGCAATGACAGGCCACATAGACATTACAAGGCCCTAAAGGTTTGGGAAGCTTTATGTAATTGTAAAAGCTGTAAACATATTTATTAGTTTTTAATGCCCATTGATTTGAAGTCAGTTTTATTTACCTTTAATGTATTATCAGGTTTTCTTTTGCTCTACACACAACCATCTCTCTAAAATAGTTTGCTTCTTCCAGGATGTGTAAGATCTAACAATGCATTGGTAAAGAAGATAAAGAAAAGTAGAAAAAGAATCAGTCTGATTAAAAGTATTACATTATAGACTTAAGAAGATTTTTGAGGTCATCTTGGAAGTGGATGAAACAATGTATTGGGCGCTTACTGAGGGTCTTTTCATTTTGGGCCAACGAGCATAGACAAACAATATATACGTCAGCAATGGCATGGAATACGCACAGGTTGAAGCTTTACCATCAGCTTCAGCATTTGTTATGGTCTCCAGTTGCTTCCATTGGCAACAAGATGCACCAGAGGTGAGTAATTCATAATTCCAGGGATGGGATAGCCCCATCTTGAGCTCTGACACTATTTCCAGCCATGTTTGTGCCTCTGTTCTGGCAGGTGACAGATCTGACTCCATTCCATCTCTGACTTGGCAGGCAGTAAAAAGTACTTCAGAGGGCCATCAGAATGGCAACCTGACCATTTGCGCTTATCAACACGATATTATTTTTAGTGAATTCTGACTCATGATGACACAGTTTTGTGACTAAAAAACTGCTGTTGATAACCAGATATCATCATCTTCCACACTCAGATTATTCATGAATTCACTTTCTAATTTACATTTTAAAAGTGGCTTTATTATAAAATGACTATAAAAATATATTGGTTGTAAAGCATTTTAGGACATCTTAAGCTGATGAAAGGGGCTATAAGAATGCAACCCTCTCATTTCCTTCTTTCGTCAATTTAGCTTTCAGGCTTTTCGCTTTTGTTTCTAACAATACACCCCTCCCTCCCTTTTCAAAAAATAATCTTTTCAGTAACATTGTTAGGGAAATCCATCTCTTCTCTGTAACTGTTTTTAAGCTGTTCTGCTCCTGCATGAGAGGTCTATGAAACTGTAACTCTGTACATTCTAACACATCACACACGAGAGATGTTGATTACTCACACATTCTTCTTCAGCAATGAAGATGGATAGAAAACCTAATGTTACAGAATCACATTTCCCAACTAACATTCATTGTGAACTTGATTTCCCATTAGGAGTCAGGGAGTGTGAATCAGCCACTATTTTATGTGCAAATCAATGTATTGCATTTGAAGATTTGTTGCTGGTCCACTCACGGAATTGACGGTAACTGAAGAATTGCTGCTGACTATGCTATGGCTGTCTGCAAGCTGAGCTGTTCAGTACATCTGCTGAAATGGCATGCATAGTGTGGCATGTCCTCCAGGACAGTAAAATCATGTCATATTCATAACTTTAAACACAGACTTTGCTTTTATGGAAGCTTTGGAACTGTCTTTTAAAAGGGACACTGATTAACTGTTAAAAAGGCTGACAAGAGGGACGGGTGAACATTGCAACTTCACACAGACTTCACAGCATCTGGGAAGTTCCAAATTTAACCATATTCGGTGGGCACCATATATCTTTAATGGATGTGACTGAACAGTATCCCTTTCCAGAAGTTCTGCACTAGTGCCACATCCAGGTGTCATTGGTAGAAGGCAATTAAACAACTCACTGGCTGATGAATCAATTCTCGTCCAAGTTGATCATCATTAAGAGCAAGTACTGAGGGTGACAAGGGCACAGAATGTGTTTAGTCAAGGACCATCACCAACCTGGTTGAGTTCTAAAGGAAATAGCTGCTAGACTGGGTCTGTGACAGGTTATTAGGAATCAACAAAGGGAAAAAAAATCAAACTTAACCTCTTCTTCACCATTCAATCTGCTGCAGATGCAATGATATCATTGGTTGGAGTTATTTCCCACTCTGTCTTTGTGAAGACTGCTTTGGGTTTCTTTTCGTGTCTTGGATTATGAGCTAAATGGGGGGAAGAAAGGACTATTTTAAAACAAGTTTTGAGGACGGAGTTACGGCACATTGAGAAACAGGTTACTGGAACTCTTGTGAGCTATATTTGCACTGTCACTTTATTTAAACAGTGGTTGAATGTGTTTGAGATGTCATAGCACCATGGGTGTGGGTCAAGGGCAAACTTTGCTTGGACAAAGACTGCTGATTGTGTTCATTTTTCAAATCAATTAGGACCAGTAATGTGGGCCATCAGGAGTCATCAGCAATTACAACAACTCTCAGATCTGAGGAGCAGGAGAATCAATATTTTGAGCAAAAGTCTGATGAAGGGCTTTTGCCTGAAACATCATTTCTTCTACTGCTTGGATGCTGTCTGATCTGCTGTGCCTTTACAGCACCACACACTCGATCCTTTTCATCCTCAGTCAGGTATAAACACTTGGTAATACATTTATCAGCATGGGTCTGAACTGGCTGATTTACCCACCGAGGAGTGAGTACTTGAGATGATCAGGGGTACAGCAGGCAGCCGTACCAGTGTACACTCAAAGCAATCTGCAGCTTATTCCTCAGATGGGGAGGAGGAGATGCCTTGAGTGGTTGCCCTTTTGCCTGCAGAGAGCATGCGAATTTCATTGGAGTCTGCAAGAGACAATGTGTCACAAAGCAGGTTTAGAGAGTTAGTCACATTCAGAGAATATCCACAGTTGCTGTAATTGGAGGGCAGCGCAGCAAAGGACAATGATATTGATTTAGTTGTGAGGGTATGGAGGTTTCAGCATCACCACCAGAATGGTCACAGCCCTTACCAGCCTGGGCATGGAAACTCTTTTCATGGTGGGGGCAGAAGGGGGTGCCATATGTCAGGCATCTCACGACCCATCCTGGCACTTTCTGCCTTATTACAGACTGTGTTTCCTCCTGCAATGAATCAATGGGAGAGATTGAGAGAGATAAAAATGGGTGGCACAATCATTAGCGCTAGTGAGGGCAAAGTGGTGGGTTCCCTTGAGCCACTATGTGGGCAGAGCAGAGATCATGCAGGATTAATAGTCAGGAGTACATGGGGGGACCTGGGTGGGTGACAGGAAAGGAGGGAAATGATGTATGAGACAGAGAGAGTGGCAGACCATGAAGCCTGGTGGGAATTGGATGCCACCCCTTCCACCAGGGCCTTCAGATCCCTGTTAGAAAAGAGGGATGCCAATTTTCCTTGATGGTCAGATCCCATCAACCATCTACACCACTTTTTAAGAGAGGAGGCTTCTGCCCTTTTATTTTAAATTTCCACCAAGTGTTTTATTTTGTTTTCATATTTCCTTTATTGGTTCAGCGCAATATTTCTGCATATTATGGGTTGCATCTGAGATTTTGCCTTTGTATTTCTAACAATCTTACAAAATCTGAAAATGTGCAATTCAGTAGCCCAGTTAGTCAATATTCTGCTTTATTCCACCGAGGGTTCTACTCTTCAGACAGGCACTGATATGTTGGCTTATTACTGACCAAGTAAGTGACTATTAAGTTGCTTGAGAGGCATGAAATGAGCATTACAAAGCTGATTCCTGGTTGGACAAGGGTTCTGCCAGCAATGCATACAAAATACAACAGCATAAACCCAGTCTGTGGAAAATCAAAGTAATCAGCAAATCTATTCATCCCAGTTAGAAGACACAATGAAACAAATTAAATTTCTGATTTCCAAACACAGAAAAAAGTAGTCTCTTTTGTTTGCTCTTTAACCTGATTTATCAAAGTTCCTTAAGGAAGCAGAGGTGGCAAATGTAAGCCTAGAGATACAGTTGACTGATCTTTTCCAGCCCTTGACTGAATAGAGAGCCTGTTCAGAGAATATGGTGAGAACAGAAAACTGTCATACACAAAGTTAGGAAAAATGTCAGAATTTCCATCCAAGGTTTTGTGGCGAGTTGAGAAACTCGATATTGAGCAATGAGCTGCCTCAATGCATGCAAAAACACCTAATCACACTTTACTGTTTCCTATTCTTGTTCCACATGATGGACAGAAACTAGCTGCTGACAATTCTTGATATGAAAACCTGAATGATTACTTGCTAGCTGTAACTCACCAAAGTTCTCTTTGACCACCATCTTGGCCAGTGTTCCCCAATATTTCAAGATATTCTCCAGGAAGGTGACTGCCTGCATCATCCATTTATGGACGTTGGCTTTGGCAAAGCAGTCGCCTCATCATATCATCACGGCACATTTCACTCACATGTAATGCACTTTAGCACCCTGGAGCTTATTGACAACATACATCGCAATGCTATTTTGCGTGCTGGTATTTCATGCATCAGCCCAGGGGGCACGTCAGGGATCTTAGCTTGCTTTCTTGGTACTCACTCATTTTGCACCTATTTGGATGCACACAGCATCTCTGCCTTTTTTTTTCCTTTCAATGCGGAGAGAAAGTTGGGCAGCTTACATCACATTTAGCAACAATGAACAGTCAAGATGGGCTATAGTCAGTCACAGGGGTGGTCCTTTGTCAGTCAGGAAGGGTGATGAGGTATCCCGAGTGAGTGCATGGGCAGCAAAGAGGGCAGAAAGGGTCTATGGTTTGGAGGAATGAGATCCACTGAGGGAAGATGCTGCATGCAATGGTGAGAATGTTAGACTATGAGCCTGGGCAAGGGGTGGGGGCAATGGAAGAGTTGGACTGTGTGAGTGGCATGTATCCTCGCAGAACACAGACGTTCATTAAACTTCATGCAGTACCGATCCCCCAGACCATAGTGCATTGAACCAGGTGGCTACTTCAGATCAAGCTGCCAGTGTTTCACAAAGACTGCATCTGAAGTTTAAGTGTGGCAATGGCAATGCGAACTCTAGAAAGACCCAGCACCAGGAAGCTATTCACACCTGCTGTGTGCAAAACAGCGTGAAAGTGGTACTTAATGAACTGAGCTTTAATGAAGTGTTAAACTGACTGAGAAAGGTCAAGAAGATTCAAGGAGGGAAACCTTCCATGAAATCCCCCAAATATAATATGTAGCTGATGTTCAGGGGAAAATTCTGATGTCTATTGCTTCATCTAAGATGTCGAAAAGAGTGGTGCTGAAAAAGCACAGCAGGTCAGGTAGCATCCAAGGAGCAGGAGAATCGAGGTTTCAGGCCCTTCATCAGAAATATCAGCTAAGGAATGTTATCTTCACCTAAAATGATTCTGTCCAATAGTCCAGTGTAAGTGTTAATCCATGTCAATTAATTATTCCATGAGGCCTGAGTTTTCTTAATTACAAGCAAATTACAATGGGGTGGCACGGTGGCCCAGTTGTTAGCACTGCTGCCTCACAGCACCAGGGACCTGGGTTTGATTTCAGCCTCTGGCGACTGTCTGAGTGGAGTTTGCACATTCTCCCCGTGTCTGCGTGGGTTTCCTCCCACAATCCAAAGATGTGCAGGTCGGGTGAATTGGCCATGCTAATTTGCCTACAGTGTTAGGTTTGTTAATCAGGGGTAAATATAGGGTAGGGGATTGGATTTCCCTTCGTAGGGGCAGTGTGGACTTGTTGGATCGAAGGGCCTGTTTCCGCACTGTAGAGAATCTAATCTAAAAGAAAATGTCTGATGGAATTCGTGATGATGAATTAAAGGTTATGCTGTTGCCAGAGGGAGGCTTTAGGAAGTGCGTGAGAACATGAACAGAGAATGTAACCTATTTTTAAATGCATTCAGAAAAGTTATAGTACATCCTTTCTCTTAACCACCCAAGCAAAATTTGCAGCAATGAATTATTAAAGAGTACCAGGAAGAGAACAATTAGATGGGAGAGCAATTAGGAGTAACTCAAATAAACATAAGAACAACAGGATCAGAGTTTTAAACTTCTCTCCAGAGATTTGAGCTAGATTTTTCAGGGCAGGACTGAGGAAATGATGCACTTTTGAAAGTGATTTCCTTCAGTTGAGTATTAATCCAAAATTCTTTCCAGCGAATGTGAAAGATCCTGTGCCATTATTTAAAGAAGAGCACAACTGCTCTTCTAGTCTCTCTCCAATATTTTTCCTGAACTAACAATCTTAAAAAAAAGTCTGAAAAATTTGAACGCAGCATCTATTTCTCAGGTGATAAATGGTTTTGCAATGTTCCAATATGGTAGAAAAGAAGTACACACTGTATGATCTAATGGGTGTTGCCCACTACATTGTCAGAGATATTGAGATGGCGTGTCCAGGGTCTATTCTTCTAACAGTATTGGTCAATTTGCAGATTCCCCGAAGAGGCATAATGCCTGTTTGAAGGAACAGGCCAAAAAAGACTTTCAATATGATTACCGCTGAAGCTCGATATCAAATCCCCTTCCCAGTCTACACTGATATTCCTTGATTCTCTTAGCAATCAAATATCTACCAATATCAATGTTAAATATATTCACAAAGTAAGCGTTCATATGTACTCACCGCCATTTGAGTGAGGAAAGTTCTTATCACAGTCTGAAATGTTTATCCCACAGATCATTCTGCTATATCGCACAATTTGTCAACACGAATCCGTCGTAATGCGATTGATGAATTGGGGATGCTATTTCTACAGTGTGAACATTTAAAATGCAATTATAGCGCCAATACTTTTAAGATTTATTTCTAAAGTGTGATTTTTCTAAAATGCGGGGTTGCACAAGAAGGCAATCATCACTTTATAGAAGAACTGACTGTATTACCACAAAACTGACTCAGGGCTGAATCTTATGATTCTTTGGCTAAGTCCAAATCCCACTGAGTTTGGTGAATTAGTTCACATTTGGGCTATTGAACAAGGTGGTTTACAAGCAATAATGAATGTCAATTGGGAACTCATTGATATCCAGGCCATGCAAAAAGTCTACGAAATGCAATACAGTCTTGACATATATGGACTTCATGAAACATTTTTCTCAATTCTTCCTCTCATTGCACTCAAATGTAAGATTCTGCTCTCAATGTTGTACATTGTCAAGTAAATATTTTTTCTTTGTATATGGGATGTTGGCATCACTGACTGGGCCAGCATTTATTGCAAATCTCTAACAGTTAAGAGTCGACCATGTTGCTGTGGGTCTGGAGTTTCATCTGGCCAGACTGGGTAAGGATGGCAGATTTCCTTCTCTGAAGGATATTAGGTTTTTGACAGGTCTTTACAACAGTCGTTGCTGATGTTTCAAGCCTAGATTTTTGTTGAATTGAAATTTCACCAGTTAGCATGGTGGGATTTGGAACGAATGTCACCAGACCATCAGCATGAATTTTGAATTGCTAGCCCAGTGATAATACCGCTCTGCCACTGCCTCATCTTGCATGTATTCCCATCTGCTCTATGAAATTTCCTTCTTTCAATTAGATCATCTCTCCAAATTTTGCCTGAGTTTAAAAGCAACATTTTATTTAATTGCTGCTCTTGGGGCACCCTTTTCAACTGAGGAATCGGAGAGTGAATCTTTCTCACACCCTCTTGCAAGAATTTCCTCTTTCGGTAAAGCAGATCAAAATGGTACAAAACACTCCAGGTATGGTTTCAGCAAGGTCCTTGCTCACGTTAAAATCTTTGAAGTAAATTCTAACATGCCATTGAACTGTTTGCTATACCTGCATGTTAACATTCTATCAACAGATGACTTAGCCATGATTGACACCTGAAAATGTTCATGTGAAAAACAGTTGCACTAATTGCATTCTTAAATACAAGGGAGTACCAGATTGAGAATGGGTATCAATGATGCATACCTCAGTTTATGACTGCTGTTGATTAATTTTTCTATTATTTATGATTATCGAGTCCAGCTTAACCTATTGTAGGATGCGTTGGCAACAAATGTGCTGATTAATTTGCACACTGCCCTCCTCCATCAACATTCCTCCACCCACTGGCGGACTGAAACACTGTTAAAGTGTGATGCATTGTTAATATTGGTTTCCTAACAAAAAAAACACCGTCCATTAAATCCTGTCAAACTAACCCATTTCAGCACAAAATATAAGAATACAGCTGTTTGTGAGACTGATCAAACATTCAGTAATTGTTAAAACTTTGTTTGTTACTTTAAAAATTGCAGAAAGAATTTAAAACCTGTGACTGAAAAGCACATGCCTGTAAAGGAACGATCGTTGTGCGATTAACTACACTTGAATCCTTCTTTATCCTGAGCTCTGCTTTCTCTTAAGGCTGACTATTTCGCTTCTGTGTGGTCATTCAAATCTCAGAAAGGAGTGGAAACATTCCTGTTGAGTGGCTTATGCCCGAAACATCAACTTTCCTGCTTCTCGGATACTGCCTGAACTGCTGTGCTTTTCCAGCACCACACGTTTCAACTCTGACTCTCCAGCAGTCCTCACGTTTTCCTGGAAACATTAGGTGTTAACTAGAAGGCATTGTGGGAATTTTGATGTCCCCAAAAATAGATGGGTTTTAATTGGGTGGGAAATAAATCATGAACTACCTCAAAGCAGAAAACCCCAACATGCCACTAATGGTATTAATTATGTTGTGGAGGTGCCGGTGTTAGACTGAGGTGGACAATTTTTAAAAATCATACAACACCAGGTTATAGTCCAACAGGTTTATTTGGAAGTACTAGCTTTTGGAGCGCTGCTGCTTCATCAGGTATTAATCATGTTTTTTTTAATGGGGAGAGGAGAAAATTCATGCGCATGCAGTAGACCCATCATTTGATATTTTAATAGGGCAACAAGCATCAAATTGTTTCCTCTGTTACAATTTTAATGCTCGGTATCGGGGTATCCTGGGCCTCAGGAAATCCAACAGCTGAAGGGAGAGCAAGGTTCCTGCATTGAAAAACAACCGTCTTTTCAAGATACCCTGTTAATCTCATGACAAATCAATTCCCTTTTCCCCAGGTCTGTGATTTCATTGTCCTTCTAATGTCCTCCATGATCCGCGATACTGCTGACTTCTTACATACGCTCTCGAAATCTACCCCTCTCCTACCTGAATCTCTTGATCCATGCTGCCCCACTTTAAGGTTCACCTCTCCTCCTCTTGTCTCATCTGTTCCCAGAATGTTTCTCCCCTTTTCCTTACTTTCTGCCTGCCCTCCCATTAATGAATTGAGTACTTATTAAACTGGTTCAGAAATATTAGGTGAAAAAAGCTGATATAAAATTGTTGAATCCTATATAATCATATCATCCCTGACTGTCTTAGAGTCATAGAGATGTACAGCACAGAAACAGATCCTTCGGGATATCCATGCTGACTAGATATCCTAAATAATTCCCATCCCATCTGCCAGCATTTGGCCCATATCCCTCTAAACCCTTCCTATTCAAATCCCCGTCCAGATGCCTTTTAAATGCTGTAATTGTACCAGCCTCCACCTTTTCCTCTGGCAGCTCATTCTACACACATACCATCCTCTGCATGAAAAAGTTGCCCATCAAGTCCTTTTTAAATCTTTCCCCTCTCGCCTTAAACCTATGCTCTCTTGTTTTGGACTCCCCTACCCTGGGGAAAAGATGTTACCAATTCACCCCTTCTATGCCCCTCATAATTTCATAAACCTCTATAATATCACCCTAGTCTCTCAGACTCCAGAGAAAATAACCCCACCCTATTCAGCCTCTCCCTATAGCTCAAACCCTCCAACTCTGGTAACATCCATGTAAATCTTTTCTGAATACTTTCAAGTTTAACAATATCCTTGTTATAACAAAGAGACCAGAATTGAACACAGCAAAGCAAAAGTTGCCTAAATATTGTCCTGTTCAGACACATCATGACCTCCCAACTCCAAATTCAATGTACTGGCCAATAAAAGCAAGCATACCAAATGTTGTCTACACTATTCTGTCTACCTGCAACTCTATTCAAGGAATGATGAACCTGCACTCCCTTGTTTTGGCAACACTCCCCATGAACTTACCATTAAGTATAAGTTCTGACTTGATTTGTCTGACCAAAATGCTGTACCTCACAGTTATCTGCAAATAACCTCTATCTTCCACTCCTCGGCCCACCAGTCCATCTGACCAAGATCCCATTGTATTTTGAGGTAACTTTCTTCACTTTTCACTACACCACCAATTTTTGTGTCATTTCCAAATTGACTAACCATACCTCCTATATTCACTTCCAAATCATTCAGATGTAGATGTAGGGAATGCTGGGTGACTAGAGAAATTGAAGTTCTGGTCTAGAAAAAGAAAGAAGTATATATCAGGTATGGACAGCAGGAATCGAGTGAATCCTTCGAGGAGTAAAAAGGTAGTACTTAAGAGGAAAGTCAGGAGGGCAAAAACAGGATATGGGATAGCTTTGGCAAGTACAGCTAAGGAGAATCCAAAGGGTTTCTAAAAAAAGGACAAAAGAATTATGAGGGAGAGATTAGGGCCTCTTAAAGATCAGGAGAAAGTAAGGACTGCAGATGCTGGAGATCATCGGCAAGACTCCCTAAGTGTAGAACTGTAGGAGATGGGTGTGATACCAAATGAGCATTTTGCATCAGTATTTACTGTGCAAAAGGATATGGAAGCTAGAGAACTTGGGGAAATACATAGTGACATCTTGAAAAGTGTCCATATTACAGAGGAGGAGGCGCTCGATGTCTTAAACGCATAAAGGTGTTAATTTGAAATACTTGGCTGTACTATGCTCTGGTCTCAACCTGCATCACACACTCATCTCTATCTGTGTCATAATCTGATTTCAAACTGTACTACATGCTCATCTCTGGTTATCTCTGTACTGTTATGATGCCAACTGATTTTAACCTGAATGAGTTAGAACACACAGTGTTGGAAAGATTTAATAATTTTTTAAACTGCAGAGGTCAGCTCCTGACCACATTCGCAACTTTAAATTTTGAAATTGAGTTTCAAGCGTACATAAACAGAAACAATTGCTTAAGAAACAAGAAAATGATCTGGTATAATTAAATTTCAAACACAAGACTGTGTTTAGTTAAGGTGAGAGTAGGGAGTGAGAGAACATTAAAAAAAAACTCACTCATCTCTGAATTTAGTAGGAATAGGATCTCTACAATTACTCCAATAAAGCATTCAGACTGTTCATATGGTTTCCAGACCAAATAAATGAGAACTGTAATTGTTAACAAGCCAGTTCTTTGTCAAGCCAATAAGTCTTGAAATGTGTAATTAATTCTAAATGTTAAAGATATAAATTAATTATACCAACATCAGGATCAAATTGTTGTTTGGAAGGTAAAATACATAGGGTACAATGCTGTTTGAAACTTCTAAAGTATGCCATTGAGTTGAGAGAGATTCCTCTTATTTCTGAATGGTTACTTACATACACAGGCAGTCAACAGTCTAATTTACCAACAGACAGGCAGCTTCAGATTGGTTAGAGTTGAGGGAGAAAACTACACAAATGTTTGCCAAATCCAAGCAGTGAAAATGTTAATGTTATCATTCTTCACCATGGAAATCGTGTTTCATAGAACATAAAAAGAACAGCACAGAACATACCCTTTAGCCACGATGTTGTGCGGAGGATTATGCCTCATCTAAAATAAAATAACCTAACCTACGTACCCCTCAATTCACTGCTTGGATTTGTGCATATCGAGCAGTCACTTAAATGTCCCTAATGACTCTGCTTCCACCACCACTGTTGGCAATGCATTCCATGCATTCACAACTCTCTGTGGAAAGAACCTACCTCTGACATCTTCTCTATACCTTCCTCCTAACATCTTAAAACTACGACCCCTCGTTTCGGTCAATTCTGCCCTGGGGAAACGTCTCTGGCTATTGACTCTATCCATGCCTCTCATTACCTTGTATACCTCGATCAGGTTACCTCTCTTCCTCCTTCTCTCCAGAGAGAAAAGTTTGAGCTTAGTCAACCTCCTTTCATAAGACAAGCCCTCCAGTCCAGGCAGCATCCTGGTAAACCTTCTTTGCACCCTTTCCAAAGCATCCATATCTTTCCTATAATAGGGTGACCATAATTGGACACAATATTCCAAGTGTGGTGTCACTAGGGACTTGTAAAGCTGCAGTAAAACCTCGCTGCTCTTAAAACTCGATCCCCCTGTTAATGAAAGCCTAAACACCATTTGCTTTCTTAACAATCCTATCCACTTGGGCGGAGAGGTCAGGAAGAAGATTGTAGGTTAGGAAGGTGGTGCTGAGTTCGAAGGTTGGGACTGAGACAAGGTGGGGGGAGGGGAAATGAGGAAACTGGAGAAATCTGAGTTCATCCCTTGTGGTTTATAGTAAATGTCCGTGTTGATTATGTCGCCCGAGATAGAATTGGAGAAGTCTAGGAAGGGGAGGGAGGAGTCTGAGACGGCCCAGGTACGTTTGAGGTCGGGGTGGAAGGTCCTAGCTCCCAGCCCTGCCGTACTTTCACCATTCCTCCAGAACTACCCCTCTCTGAGGATGAAAGATCAGTCCTCGGAAGAGGCCTCACCTTCATTCCCATACGCTCTCGGATTAATGAGTTCAACACACGGCAAGACATCGAACAATTCTTCTGCCGCCTTCGCCTCCGCGCCTACTTCTTCAACCAGGAAGATGAGGTGCTCTTCCTCCAGCCATCGTGTTGCTATGGTCTGATGATGGAGGAGTCCAAAGACCTGCATGTCCTTGGTGGAGTGGGAAGGGGAGTTGAAGTGTTGAGCCACGGGGTGGTTAGGTTGGTTGGCCCGGGTGTCCCAGAGGTGTACTCTGAAATGTTCCGCAAGTAGGCCGCCTGTCTCCCTAATATAGAGGAGGCCATATCGTGTGCAGCGGATGCAGTAAATGATGTGTGTGGAAGTGCAGGTGAATTTGTGGCAGATATGGAAGGATCCCTTGGGGCCTTGGAGGCAAGTAAGGGGAGAGGTGTGGGCGCAAGTTTTGCATTTCTTGCAGTTACAGGGGAAGGTGCCGAGAGTGGAGGTTGGGTTGGTGGGGGGTGTGGACCTGACGAGGGAGTCACGGAGGGAGTGGTCTTTTCGGAATGCTGATAGGAGAGGGGAGGGAAATATATTTACTATAAACCGACCGCAGCGGTAGTTTGGCGCACCGATCTTTACACCGCTGAAGCTAGACGCCAACTCGTGGACACCTCCTCCCACTGCTCCCTTGACCATGACCCCACCTCCCACCACCAAACCATCATCTCCCAGACCATCCATAACCTCATCACCACAGGGGATCTCCCAAGCACTGCCTCCAACCTCATAGTCCCACAACCCCGCACCGCCCGTTTCTACCTCCTGCCCCAAATCCACAAACCTGACTGCCCCGGCCGACCCATTGTCCCAGCCAGCTCCTGCCCCACCGAACACATCTCTGCATACCTGCACCTCCACACACATCATTTACTGCATCCGCTGCACCCGATGTAGCCTCCTCTATATTGGGGAGACAGACGGCCTACTTGCGGAACATTTCAGAGAACACCTCTGGGACACCCGGACCAACCAACCCAATCACCCCGTGGCTCAACACTTCAAATCACCCTCCCACCTCACCAAGGACATGCACCTTTTCCTCCGCTACATCGATGCCTGTATCGGCGTTGCCTTGTGCTCCCACGAGGAGGTTGAACAGTTCATCCACTTTACTAACACCTTCCACCCCGACCTCAAATTTACCTGGCCCGTCTCAGACTCCTCCCTCCCCTTCCTAGACCTCTCCATTTCTATCTTGGGCAACCGAATCAACACGGACATTTACTATAAACCGACCGCCTCCCATAGGTACCTAGACTACACCTCCTCCCACCATGCCCCCTGTAAAAACGCCATCCCATATTCCCAATTCGTTCGTCTCCACCGTACCTGCTCCCAGGAGGACCAGTTCCAATACCGATGGCCTCCTTCTTCAAAGACCCCATATACATCGTGTCATCCTTCGTCATTTCCGCCACCTCCAAACGGACCCCACCACCAGGGATATATTTCCCTCCCCTCCCCTATCAGCGTTCCGAAAAGACCACTCCCTCCGTGACTCCTTCGTCAGGTCCACACCCCTCATCAACCCAACCTCCACTCCCTGCCCCTTCCCCTGCAACCGCAAGAAATGCAAAACTTGCGCCCACACCTCCCCCCTTACTTGCCTCCAAGACCCCAAGGGATCCTTCCATATCCACCACAAATTCACCTGCACCTCCACACACATCATCTATTGCATCCGCTGCACCCGATGTGGCCTCCTCTATATTGGGGAGACAGGCCGCCTACTTGCGGAACATTTCCCCCTCCCCCAAGTCCCTCCGCCCTACCTTTTATCTTAGCCTGCTTGGCACACTTTCCTCATTCCAGAAGAAAGGCTCATGCCCGAAACATCGATTCTCCTGCTCCTTGGATGCTGCCTGACCTGCTGTGCTTTTCCAGCAACACATTTTCAGCTCTTGATCTCCAGTATCTGCAGTCCTCACTTTCTCCTATCCACTTGGGTGGCGACTTTGAAGGATTTATACACTTTAACACCAAGATCCCTCTGTTCCTCCACACTGCCAAGGATCCTGTTTTTTATCCTATATTCAGCATTCAAGTTTGACCTTCCAAAATGCATCACTTAGCATTTATCCAGGTTGGAATCCATCTGCCATTTCTCTGCCCAGCTCTGCATTCTGTGTTGCACTGGTGGCGACTTTGAAGGATTTATACACTTGAACACCAAGATCCCTCTGTTCCTCCACACTGCCAAGGATCCTGTCTTTTATCCTATTATCAGCATTCAAGTTTGACCTTCCAAAATGCATCACTTAGCATTTATCCAGGTTGGAATCCATCTGCCATTTCTCTGCCCAGCTCTGCATTCTGTGTTGCACTGCAGCCTGCAATAGCCCTCGATACTATGAACAGCACCTCTAACCTTTGTGTCATCGGCAAATTTACTAACCCACCCCTCAAGTTCCTCATCCAAGTCATTTATAAAAATTAAAAAGAGCAGAGTCCCAAGAACAGAGCCCTGCAGAACACCACTCACCACTGACCTCCAGGCAGAATACTTTCCATCTACAACTACTCTCTGCCTTCTGTCAGCCAGCCAATTCTGAATCCAGACAGCGAAATCTCTGTTTCATTTCGGGACAGTGATTGTAAAGGCAAAAGTTGGAAGATTTATGTGACTTGGAGCTAGATTGAATCTACCGTAACCCTCATAGCAAAAGTAAGCAGTTAGCTTGGAGAAGACAGAAAGACTGAGAGAGAAAAACATGAAGAGTGATAAGGAGAAAGTGAGGACTGCAGATGCTGGAGATCAGAGCTTAAAAATGTGTTGCTGGAAAAGCGCAGCAGGTCAGGCAGCATCAAAGAAACAGGAGAATCGACGTTGCAGGCATAAGCAACACATTTTTAAGCTATGAAGAGTGATATGTCAATCCATGTCTGTCCAAATCAAGAGACATAAAGACCACAAAAAAGTAGGACAGCTTCTGATTTGTATATCGTCAAATATAAATGAAGTAAGTGGAAAGTCACATCTGAATGCAATTTGAAGATAGGTTGGCATGGTTCCCATGAAATTCCATGTCTTAGAGAATAGTTCAAACATCAAGAAGAAATTGATATGATTTCCATTGAGATGTAACCTTACATTAAGTAACATGCATTTGGAATTCTTGATCAGAATTAGAAAATAAAAAAAGACAATAAGATTTATAACCTTAACTTTAGAACAATGGAGTTAAATTAATAGTTCTTGCCTTTTTCTGTATATCATGTAAACTTTGTTTTTCTTTTAAAAAAGAATGACAGTTTGTGGCATCATTCTTTCAGTTAATCACTGAGGTGTTAGAATTTGTCTGGAAGCACTGAGGGTCTCTATGGTGAGTGGAAAAATCTCCTGTGTATCTATGCTGTTTTCATTCCCGTAATGCATCAGCTGAGACAAAAGATGTTCTGTTTCATCACATCTTTTATTCCCTTAATTAGTTATCTGCTTTATCCAAAGTAAGGCAAATTGTGATTAAAATTTACTTCTTTGAAATTACCTTTCTTTGTACTTCACAGCAAAATAAGTACAGAGAAAATGCAGAACATGTTAGTGGATTTAATTAGCCTCAGATTCAAGTGGCTATGCAATTGGATCTCTGTAGAACCCATGGACAGAAGACCAGAAAGACTTTTCCCAAATGTTTTGTTGAAAACTGAAAATTAACAAGTTGATTCACAGAGTGTCTGCCTGTCAAGCAGAATAGACTGCTGCATAAGGACTCACTAAGCAGAAGGACTATCAAAAAACAAAGGGAGATTGTGGTTGATGTGTCTAGCAGGGAGGAAGAATCATGGTCGTGGGGCTTAAAGGAGATGGTGGCCAGATACAAATTTCATTCATGGCAGAATATGGTGAAGTGCAGGTAGATTATAGCTTTTGGGTGTTTGATCTTGATCTAAAATTAGAATACGGTCAGGAGTTAAACATGGTCGAAGAAAGATGATGGTCAGTGGGTGATTCAGTTTCTGATGTAGGGAAATGGTGCTTGATGAAGGTGATCTGATTGCAAAGGGGGAGGTCTGATCATGTTGACACTTGAAATTGCAATTAGGAAGGTCGCGTAGGGGTGTGAGTAAATGTTGTCAAGTGTGTCCAATAAAGGGGGCTGATTCGGGCTCATGATCATTGTGGGAAGCATGATGTTGTCTGATCATGGTGAGGATAGAATGATAGGCAGTGTGCACTCCAATCCTGAGAGAGTTGGTGGATGGGGATATCTGATCGTGGGGGATGAGAGCAGCTTGGTCACAGGGAGGCTGGAATGGTGACATTGATAATCTGCAGAGGCTCAAGGGAATTCATCTGTTCCTCCTGATCGACAAGGAGTAAAGGCATTTATCTCATATTTCCAAACATGCTCAACTCCTTTTCCTTGCTGGTTTTCCTGATGCTTGGGAATGCCAGTTAACTCTGATTAAAAATAAAACTTTGCTGAAATGAAGGCTTTCAGCCTGTCTGAAAGATTTCACTGACTACTCTTGACTCTATTTGCTCATGAGCTGTGTAAATCTCTGGCAAGGTTAAAATTTATCGCACATTCCTAATTGTCCTTGAAATGGTGGTAGTAAACGGTCTTCCTGAACATTTTCCTCACCCCATGGTCTTTAATCTTTATTCTTGCAATAATTGGGTAAGTTCCTATTTGCTGCAAATTCCCTTACTAAAGTGATGGTAGAGGCAGGCTGTATATTGGGCATGATAATGCAGTACAGTTTCACTATCATTTTGCCTACTTCAAGCACAACCAGAATGTATTACGTCAATTCCCAGGGGAACTGACTGTACACTGGGCAAGCTCCAGGCTCATTTAATTCTTGGAAAATTGAATAAATTATCTGCCAGTCGCATAATGCCTTGCATTACTTAAATAGTGCTATATGCTTTTAATATCCAAGTAATCCTTGGGGGAATGGGGTGGAGGCTTGGGGATGCAAGACAGTTGTGTGAATTTAATCCTGATACTTTGCTTCCAACTTGAAGAAAATCAAGTTCTACATTGGAAGCATGAATTTTAACTTACTTTAAATTATTGTTTCTTTAAATACTTTCCTACAATTAGCAATCAGCAAAGGTTTTTTGACAATCTATGTTTTTATAGCTAACAACGTTTTCACAGGAACATTCCTTTTATATAAAGAAAATCTGCCAATCATGATAAAAGCACATCTGAAGGCTATCTTTGCACTTTAGAGATGGCCGGAAAAATTGGTCTGGCAATTATGAGCAAACCATTACATCCTTACAAAACCCTTTGAAATTACTTGTTGCATTGTGCTTAAATGTACAAAAAAACTGGATCAATGCCAAGACAGCAATATAAAAATTTTAGTCAGTCTCTCAGTGTGAAGAGTGAATCTGTGCAAATGGGACTTGCATTATGTACTGGATCCTGTATCAAAATAGATGTGCAAATCAGAGATGCATAGGCAAAACTATTGATGGTTTATCTTCAGAGTGCAAGATTCATTCTTTGCTCGGCATTTCATAAAGTTTCTAGTTTCAAAATCATAAGCTTCTTATCAATGACTTTTTTTTAAAAAGCGCAAAGACATAAAGAAATCTATTGCAGATAAAATTTTCAAACTTTATTCTTCGGTCAGTCAACAAAGTTAAATTAAAATGCAATGTTGCAACATGAGTTGTTTCATTTCCATTCATAATTCGAAACCCAAATGTTTTGCTTTTATATGTGATGAGTGCAGACAGACAGTTTGGGAGATAAAAATAATTCATTCTGCTAATTACACAAAATTTTAATTTTGATGTTTGTCTAATTTGTTAATTAATTAAAAAGTCGGATTTTTCCTACAACCACAAACTTCAAATCTTAATGAAACTTGGGTAAAAGTGAAACGAATTGTTACCAACTCTTGAATTCTGTATTACAGTTTGTAACTGTTACTCGTGCTTCAAACATTATCACTCTGTGCCAGGAAACCATAGGATCCAAACAGCCATTACCCCCTGCCCCTCCACAGTTCAGCCGGGAACACAGTGTTGGTGCTGCATTGCAATGCAGAGTGACCTCCCAGAAACATTGCTGTTTGAATGAAAGAATAAAGTTAACAGTCCCATCTGCCTCCTCAGCATCAGCGAAAGGTTCTGCTATAAGAGTCAAAACTAAGAAAGAAACTTCCCTGGTGGTCTGGCTCATATTTCACTCTTAAGCAGCAGAACCAAACTCAGATGCTCTGGGCACTGCTGTTTCTGGCACAGGTTGAATCCCTTAGATTGCAGTAGAGATTACACTTCTGAAATACCTTATTGGTTTTGTGATATCCTACAGTCATGAAAAATGCTGTTCAAATGCATGTTCTCTTTTTCATTCAGGAGATAATGCTCTTGAGAAAAGGAAATGATAATTCAAATACAACCTTGCTTTAAGCAAAATTGCCTCGAATTTGAATTTGAATGGAAAACAAGCTGAAACAGGGAAAACATAATAAGGAATATTGAAGTGTCAAAAGGACTGAAGGTTCTGGAGAAGATCTCTGTCAAAGCATGTCAATAGTATCATTATACACCAGACAAAGTTTTCTGCTTATCTTCAACTTATGACATACCCAACAAGAAATAAGGATTTGGGGGAATTGACATTCTACTATTAGCAAAAGCAATCAATAGTAGTTACTTTCAAATTAGTTTTCAATCATAAAAATCATTAAATGTTATACAGCTTTAAAGTTCATTCAGCCAGAGCTCCCAAATTACAAATTACCTAAACAGGAGAGAAATGTCATTTTCTTGATAGTCAGACCAATCAATAATGGCCACTGGCAATTTATTTTTCAATCATAAAGTCTTTAAATGCTGTACAAAATTAAAGTCCAGATTTTCAGTGTTTTGCAACCATAATCTATCATTGTCATCACAGCAAATAGCAAATGTTCCCCTGATTTCTATGAAGTTATGTTTGATAAATGGGCCATATGTCAACTTTCACATGGATGCTTTTGGTGATATTTCCTCCTTATTCACTCAAGTCTTACCTCATATTATGGTCACTTTGTTTTCAAGTTAAATAGTGGGAGATGCATCAATCCAATGTGATGTTCTCAAGAAAAAAAAACTATTGACAAACAAACACATTGCAGTGGCTGGTAGTGAGGTTTCGTGGGATATTTTGGTTCTAATACTTCTTTAAATCAATATATGTAAAAGTTTTCATAAAATTTCTTAAAATAAGAAGATTTGAGAAACACTCAGTGCTGTTTTTTTTTCAAGTAGTTTTTTATGTATTCAATCTAAGCACAGAAATAGGTTTGGTCTTCCCATTGTATGAGGTTGAAATTCTACTTTGCATGAAATTGTTGAAATGGGTCCAAAATTATATTCAGCAAAGTTTTTTTTTCAATGCTTCTTAGAAACTAACGTCAATATCACCAAATACAAACTGACATCAACCAAGGCAAGAAGGTAGTGGTTTAATTTTTTAAAAAATGTTGTTTTAAAAATATTCCTTGATTTATTTGAGTAGTCTGTGGTAAATTTGCAATACTTGAGGTGAAAAAGTGCTCCTTACATAGTCAGAAAAAAGAACATTTGCAATCAGTATTAATTTTCCTTGTGAGAAAGCTAATATTCAATTACTAAAAGTGACCTTTAAATATGAATAAAATTGTTTCCTAGTTTAATTGGAGTACAATCACCAGATTTTTAATAGATTGAAATATTTAATTTATTATCTCCCAGGACCAAACACCTAATGTTGTGAGATTCACTCATGTTAATGTGCAGGCTTTAAACCAGATTGGCAGGGGGATGGGAACATCGGAGGGACCTTATGTTTGAGAGAAGCAGAACTGGTGAAAAGAGACAGAGTAGAAAACAAAAATAGAAGTTAAGCAAAGCACAGGCAGCAATCAAATTGGAACAGAATATGAATTAACATTAAAAAAGCAGAATTAAAGGCACTATCTGACTGCACATAGCTTTCATTGAAAGGTTGAGAGCTTAAATTGAGGTAAATAGATATGAACTATTTGGCATTCCATGATGAGGTTACATGATGCCCAAGATTGGGAACTGAATAATCAAGGACATTTAGCATTTAGGAGGGGTAGTCAAAAGTTTTAGTGAGGGAAACTGCCACATTTAAAAGTATAAGAAAATGCATAAGAGGACACAGCAGGAGGAAGAGACCTATTCCAGCATACTGTTTATTGACCTCAGAGCTGTTAGTGCCACACTGCACATAAAGGTGAGATAGATAAATTGATCAGTGGCCGAAACAAAAAGAGAAAAACAGAAGGAGGACTGACCACCCAATTGTCTGTGTGTATCTCAGGGAAAGCAAGCAATTAGGGCACAAGGTGAGTGTTAAATCTAATATTACTGGATCATGTTTGTGACATTAAATTGTTAGTCAATAAAGGTATAATTACTTGAGAAAATTCCAAATTTTGTGTAGTTGATAATCAGAGTAAGCATTTGAGTCTGACAGGGGAATAGATCCTCAGTAGAAATAGCCTGCAATTGAGTCAGCATTCTTATTAAGAGACAAGAACATTACATCAGTAAGGGAGGGTCTTAGATCAAATGATCAAGATGTCGAATCGATTTAGTGAACAAAAAATCAGCAAGAAGCATCAATTGTTAGTGGGAGATGTTTACAGGCTGCCAACTATAGTGGGAATGTTGGACGTGATATAAGTCAGGAAATTAAAGATGCTTGTGATATGGATAACACAATAATAATGGGCAGCTTCAATTTACACAGACCGGGTGAACCAAAACAGAACAAATACTGTGGAGGATGAATTTCAGGAGTATATGCAAGTAGGTTGGAGCAGTAGGTTGATGAACCAGTTAAGCATTAGGCTATTTAGGATTTAGTACAGCATAATGAGAAAGAGTTAATAACATTGTTGTAAAGGAAAGTTTGGGAAATAGTGATCGAAATATAATGGTATTTTGCATTTCATTTGAAATGCACCATATATTTGATTTCACGATTTTTTGATTCTGAAACTAGGGGTCTAAATCTAAAGAAAGGAAACTATGAGGGTATGAGGGACAAGTTGGCTAGTGTAGATTGAAAAAGCATCCTAAAATCCTTTATAGTAAACCTGCAATGGCTAATATGTAAAGAAATGTTACATCATCCACAACAAACATATAGTCCTGTATGACACAAAAAGGTCACAAAAACAAGCAGTGAGCCTTTTTGATAAATTGTCCTCAATGAAAGACAGCCAACCTCACACTTGTTCCACATGCCTGTGGGTTAGATACCAAACCCAATGCATGTGCAACAAGCAGGCTGCAAGATTGCAAAGTCTTAGGGGAGTGGCTCTCACCGAAGTCCATGGAGGCATCAGTCAGTCAGAGAATCCAGGCACAGTCAGCCAAACCTGTTCAGGGAATTGGCCATGGTCAGGTAGCCAGACAGGGTTTCGTGGTCAGGAGGTCTGAACCTTCCTTACCAAGGGGATGGGCAACTGTTAGTCTGTTGACTGTGCAATGGCAAGTCCGGGGAATGGGGCTACTGCTTTCTGGGAGATGCATAGGCTCGTTTTTAGATGTATTCGATGTATAAGGCTGGAAAGTCCACCAAGATGTCAATCTAGGTGGTCTGCCAAGATCAGTCTGACAGGTCCATCCACAGAAGCTAAGGAGGAAAGGGTCTGGGTAGGGAAAAGTGTGACTGTTTCTGAGAAAATGAGGGCTAGCGGGTTAGTCATGGAATCAACCAGCATGGAAACAGACCCTTTGGTCAAATCAGTCCATGCCAACCATAAACCCAAATTAAACTAGTCACATCCGCCTACATTTGGCCTGAATCCCTCCAAACGTTCCTTATTTGTGTACTTATCAAAGTGTCTTTTAAACATTGTAACCTCTACCCGCATTCACCACTTCCTCTGGAAGTTCATTCCACACATGAACCACTCTGTGTAATAGCAATTGCCCCTCATGTCTTTGGGGCTGGGATGCAGTGTGTCAAATCTCTGGCCATCCTACAGCAGTGACCATTTGTGTGCTGCACTTCCCTAGCATAGTCTCTGCTGGACTACTGTTAGATGGCAATCTTGCTGCAGCTGTTTGAGGAAAACACGTCCCAGGCCTGGGGCACTCGGAGACCAGGCACATCTTCACTCTCAGGCAGGAAAGGATCCCTCCGTTAGGGTCAAATATGTGTTCATATTTGACCCCCATTTCCAGGTGATGCAGTAGGCTCTTATCAGAAACTGCTATCCATGAAACCTCATCAGTGGCCACAAAGTGCTGCTGGATGGTGTGAAAACCTGTCAAACACCTACTCCGAGATTCTCACAACCATATGAAAGATAACATCAGGAACAGTTATCCATAAGCAGAGTGTGGCAGATAAACCATTGTCACCCATGCCATCAAAATCCCCTCAATACATTTCCTCTTTTTCTCCCTCTCATCACATCTTCATGTAATCCCTAGTTCTACAGCTGAGGTGGAGGGAGCCTGCTCCATTATGGAGCCCATGGCCCTGAGGGATTTAGTGGGCTGCTCCGGGAGCACTTGTGTCTAAATAGCGTATACATGAGGAGGGTCTTCTTGTCAGATGCAAGGCCCTCCTGCCCCTGACTTTCCAAGGGTTGGAGAGAAAGGAAGGGTGGCATTGGGAGGCCTGGCCACATTTGCGGTGTCCTGGGCGGAGGTATCTGTGTGTGTTCAATCTCCAACTGGATGCCTGCTGCCACCGCCCTGTCTCCTTATGAGAGGAGCGTGGCATCTGGACGGGGTCAAGACTTCCAGCACACCCCTCCACAGAAACACTGTTGCCTTCTGCCCTGAAGACGGGTGTCTGGGTTGATGGAGTGCAGATCACTTGAGCAGATCCTGAGTGTGGTAGATCTTGCTCTTTAAGGCAGCCGCCAAGCTGTCCATGAAGGCAACCAGAAATTCAATCACGCGAGTCAATGCTTTGCTGCAGCTTCTGGTCAATGAGGGCCATTGCCTCCAACATGCCTGTTCATTGCCTCTGCTGCTCCCTGTGTGCACGTGGATAATTGCCAATACCACGGGATCCCCACCTGCCTGAGACTGAAGACTTGCCTTGTCTCCAAGTGCCCCAGCCCTGGGCCACATCTTCCTCAAACAACTGCAGACCCGTCACTGGGAGGTGCTCACCAGACACTGGGAATTGCCACGCTCTCTCCATCTATGGGTTCTCCCGACGTGTCAGCATCTCAGCTGGTAGAGAAGGCAGCCTTGCTGATGCTTCCTCTGAAGTCTCCGTATGCTCATTCCCACAGGTCCAGGAGGTACTGTCGAGGCAGCCAGGCATTTCTCCTCAAGTGGTTGTGGAAAGGAGTAAATCAATTTTGCTGAATATAATCCTTGTTTAAATCTCTGCAGTCTGTTGGAGCAATTGTATTGCTTTCGAATAAATTGAAGAAACAGAAAACTCACAATGCAACGAAATGGTGAAAGATGAAGTCACCATAATCCCAGAGGATCAATAGGATCTCTCATTACAGACACAACTGGTGGTGGTTTAACCAGAGGGTCACCACATCGAAGGTGAGGGAGGAAGTTGAGAAGAAGAGTCCCCCATGCTAACCTCATCTGTGCTGCAATTGAACCCATGCTGTTAACATCACTGCATCACAACCAACAAATTGAGCTGACTGTTTCCAGGTTAATGTCTACAAATGATTGTCCTACATATTGCTAACTATAACTTATTGACAAGATCCCAGTTGATTGTTGTGAGAGAAAGGGGAGTGAGAATGTAGTACAGCCACAATTAGTAGAACTGTAGCTGAGGATGTTAGGCAGGCTTTCAGGGAGCTAGGTTGGAAGCTCAAAGTTAGAATGAACAGAGTTGTTGTCTCTGGTTTGTTACCCGTGCCACGTGATAGAGAGTCGAGGAATAGGGAGAGAGAACAGTTAAATGCGTGGCTACAGGGATGGTGCAGGAGGGAGGGATTCCGGTATCTGGATAACTGGGGTTCTTTCTGGGGAAGGTGGGACCTCCATAAACAGGATGGTCTACACCTGAACCTAAGGGGCACCAGTATCCTTGTTGGGAGGTTTGCTAGTGCTCTTGGGGGGGGTTAAATTAACTCTGTAGGGGCATGGGAACCCAGACTGTAGCTTTAGGGTGCAGAACCTGGAGTGTAGGGAGGTTAGGAACATGGCAACAATTTCAAAGGCGGGTGCCTGTAAACAGGAAAGTGGTTTGAAGTGTGTATACTTCAATGCAAGAAGTATACGAAATAAGGTAGGTGAACCTGCAGCGTGGGTTGGTACCTGGGACTTCGATGTTGTGGCTATTACGCAGACATGGGTAGAACAGGGACAGGATTGGCTGTTGCAGGTCTCAGGTTTTAAATGTTTTAGTAGGGTCAGAGGTGAGGGTAAAAGAGGGGGAGGTGTGGCATTGCTTGTCAAAGATAGTATTACAGCTGTGGAAAGGACGATGGATGAAGACTCGCCATCTGAGGTAGTTTGGGCTGAGGTTAGGAATAGGAAAGGCGAGGTCACCCTGTTAGGAGTCTTTTACAGGCCTCCTAATAGTCCTAGAATCATTGAAGAAAGGATAGGGAAGGTGATTCAGGAGATGAGTGACAGTAATAGGGTGGTTGTTATGGGGGACTTTAACTTTCCTGATATTGATTGGGAAAGCTATAGCTCAAGTTCGTTAGATGGGTCAGTGTTTGTCCAATATGTGCAGGAAGGTTTCCTGACACAATATGTAGA
>NC_057724.1:23163429-23199618 GCF_004010195.1 Chiloscyllium plagiosum
CTGCCATCCCTCTAAAAGTAATCTTTTAATAAAAAACTGGGTCTAAAGAATAGAACAAGCAAAATGCAGCACTTACCTACTTACCACAACGGGTCTTATTATTAGGTTAGAGGAGGAGGGCGGGTGGGAGACACTACTTCTGTAGTGCCTCGGGTTCTTCTCCTGCGCGTTTTTATAGGGAAAAAATCTACCCGGCTGCCCCTCTGGTCTTGTCACTTTGTAACAAAACAATAATCTCCAAAGGGCAATGAAGAGTAATGAAATTGTTCAGCTGTACAAAATACTGAGGCTAGAGGTTCGAGAGGTCCTGGGGTAGAACTGGGAAATGGTTACGATAGCAAGCTTCCTTCAGCAATTCATGCTGCAGGAGATCAGAGCAAGATAGAGTGTGAAACTTTATACCAATGGGTCACATACCATGGTATGATGATGAAATCTTCAACTGGGTAACTTCTGGGTATGTGTGCTAAACCGCATCTATACTAGATCTTGAGGTTTGGTGTAATTTGCTGACTGTAGAAATGGTGTTGCCTGTATCTAAAGCAATTACTGATATTTGCTTGCCACTGTGGCTGCATGATGGCATCCATCTTCCAGGAAGGCATCAATTCTATGGCCTTTCTTCTTATGCAGGAGACCTTTCCAGATAGTTAAACATCACACAACACCAGGTTATAGTCCAACAGGTTTATTTGGAAGCACTAGCTTTCAAAGCGCTGTTTCTTCATCAGGTGGTTGTGAAGCAGAATCACAAGACACAGAATTTATAGCAACAGGATTGTAGTGCCGTAGAATGTAATATTAAATGAATTCAGCTTAAGTCTTTCATCTTTTAGAATGATCATGTCAGTTTCAGTTCCTTCATATATAAATCACAGAACTTTTTTAAAGTTACATTCTCAAGATAGCTTTTAACAATAGGTGCCATCTCAGCTCAGATAATTCATTAAAGGCGTGAATCTTCCCTCAGCATGTCATGTTGTAAGAGTTCAGAGCCAGTAAAATGGAGACTGAGAGCTTTGTACCATTAATGTACATGCTATGATATGGTAATGACAATACAAGCTAGTCTCTCAAAGGTATATCAACTGCTAAATGTAAAACAACAATTATTAATTCAGTGATTGAATTTCAGAGGCATTCTTTAGGGCCTGGATGACCCACTCTACCAGAGTGGGTCCACCATCAATGCCAGCAAAGAGGATAGAAATTTAGTTCTTTTATTCTGGAGAAACAACTGGTGAATACGTTTTTTTAAAAAAGAACTGCTAAATGTGTGATTTGGACCCCCCATCAAAATTTGCTGTCTTGCATTTTTTAAAAACATTACGACTGTGTTTGCAAGCATTTCAAAGTTACACATGGGGCATAATTACGTTTCCACAAAGACCACCAACCAAGATACTCTCCTTTGCGAAAGTGATGATGCCAGGATTTCAAGATGAAAACAAAAACAAATCAAACTGAACACTACAGAAACAATGAGAATTTTCCTTTGGAATCTGAGCTGCCACTATCTCAAAGAGGCAAGTCTGTTTCTGAACTGAGGTTGGAAGGCCGTCAAGGGGTAGGAAAAGAAGACACTATCCACCCAAGTGTAATAAGAAAAATGTTCTACTTATTTAATTCCTTTCATGTCTTCAGAACATCCCAAAATACTTCAGAGTTGTTTTGTAACCAATTACAACAGCTGATCTGTACCTAAGCATTCGATAAATTCCTTTTTGCTGAGGGAGTGAGGAGAATACAGATAAATAAGAGTATTCTAAGAGAACATCTATAATTGTAATTATCTTTATTATACCCTGAGGTGACCTGAATAAATGATACATGTATTAAACTTAAATCTCTCTCAGTTCCAAACTAATGAGCTTTGTATACTTAAAATGTGTTTTTTGTGTGGAGAAAATCCTGTAGGACAAGCTTGCTTGAGGAGATTGCTAACAAAATTTTTCAACTATCATTTTGAAGTCTAAAATGAATGATGCGTTTGGGAGAGCTGCCAATCAAAGAATAACCTTTTATGCGATATTCTGATTGGGAATGGAGAAGGTACTTTTGCGTTCAGATGAAGCAGCTATTGGTATTCATACCCCTACAAGGTGGCCTTTGGACAACTTTACAGATAACAGCGTTTGGAGGAAAATGGAGAATTGGTTTCATATCACTGTGCTGCAGAAAAATCATCAAATCCATCTGAACTGGTTTAGTACCAATTTAGCAAACAATGTCTCTGTGCATATCTGGCTGCATTTACAATCAGAAATAGAACTAATGGGGACAAAGAAATGACAAATCAAATAACTACATACTTTGGCTCTGTCTTCAAAAAGGATAACACAAGTAATGTCCCCAAACCGTTGGGAACACAGGGTGTACTGAGAGGGAGTGACTCGAGGAAATCAGTATTAGTAGGGAGAATGGTGTCGGGGACATTGCTGAGATTAAAGGCCAATAAATCCCAGAGTCCAATAACCTATATCCTAGTGTACTTAAGAAAGTGGTCCTAGAAACAGTGGATGCATTGATGCTTACCTTTCCACATTCTGTGGACTTTGGAACAATTCCCATGGATTGGAGAGTAGCTAACACAACTGACTATGTAAAAAACAAGAGGTAGGGAGAAAATAGTAAACTATAGTTTGATTAGACTGGCATTGGTAGCATGGAAAATGCTACAGTACGTGAAAAACAGTTTCTGGATTAGTGGTGCTGGAAGAGCACAGCAGTTCAGGCAGCATTCGAGGAGCAGTAAAATCGATGTTTCGGGCAAAAACCCTTCATCAGGAATAAAGGCAGTAACAGGTTTGGACAGCTAGCATGGATTTACTAAAACAAATTCATGCTTGACAAATCTATAGGAGTTTTTTGAGGATGTAACCTATGGAGTGGATGAGGAAGGCCAAGTGGTTAGGGTTTTCTTGGACTATCAGAAAGCTTTTGACAAAGTCCTGCATAACAGCTTAGCAAGAAAAATTAAAGTACATGAGATTGGGTGTAGTTTGCTGATATGCTCAGAGAACAAGAAACAAAGTGTAGGAGTGAATGAGTATTTTTAGAGTGGCAGCCAGCAACTAGTGATCAGTGTTTGGATCCCAACTATTCACTATATATTTAGCAAAGATTTATCCTGCTCAGTGACACCCAATTTAAGTTCCACCTGTGCCATTCAGTTCCTGACCTCATTACAACCTTGTTTCAAACATGGACAAAAGAGCTGAATTCCAGAGGTGTGGAGACAGTGACAACCCTTGACATCAAGGCTGCATTTGACTAAGTGTGGTATCAAGGAGCCCTGGCAAAACTGGAATCAATGGGAATCCGGGAGGCAAGCTCTCTGGTTACAGTCATACCTGACACATAGGGAGGTGGTCATGGTTGTTGGAGGCCAGTCATCTCAGCTCCAGAACATCTCTGCAGGAGTTCCTCAGGGGAGTGTCCTAGGCCCAATCATCTTCAGCTGCTTCATCAATGACCTTCCCTCCATCATAAGGTAAAAAGTGGGGATGTTCGCTAATGATTGCAAAGCATTCAACACCATTTCCGACTCCTCAGGTATTAAAACAGAGCGTGTCCAAATGCAACAAGGTCTAGACAATATCCAGGGATGGGCTGACAAGTGGCAAGTAACATTCATGACGCACAAATGCCAGGCTATGACCATCACCCATTAGAGACAATCTAACCACTGCCCCTTGTCATTCAATGATGTTATCATCATGAATTTCCCAGTGTCAATATCCTGGGGCTATCATTGACCAGAAACTCAACTGGACTTGTCACATAAATGCAATGACTACAAAGTATGTCAGAGGCTAGGAATACTGCGGTGAGTAACTCACCTCCTGATTTCCTAAATCCTGTCCTCTCTTTGCAAGGCACCAGTCAGGAATGTGATGGAATACTCCCAACTTGCCTGGATGAATGTAACTCCAACAAAACCCAAGAAGCTTGACACCATCCAAGACAAAACAGCCCACTTTATTGGCACTACATCCACAAGCATCCACTCCCTCCACCACCGATGCTCAGTAGCATCAGCGTGTACTATCTACACAATGCACAGCATCTTTCAAACCCACAACCACTTCCATCTATATGGACAAGGACAGCAGATATATAGGAACACCACTACTTTCAAATTTCCCTCCAAATCAATCACGATGTTGATTTGAAAATATATTGTCGTTCCTTCACTGTCGCTGGTTCAAAATCCTGGAATTTCCTCCCTAATGACATTGTGGGTCAACCCCAAAGTCGGTGAACTACAGCGGTTCAAGAAGGAAGCTCACCACCACCTTCTCAAGGGCATCTAGGGACAGGCAATAAATACTTGCCAGCCAGCGATATCCACGTCTCATAAATAAATAAATAAATAATGTGAAACTAAGTGCCATGTCTTCCAGTTTACAGGTGCCTAATGTTGGATAAAAGGGTGAGCTGGGAGAAGGATGCAGAGATGTTTCCCTGTGATTTGAGTGAGTGGGAAAATGCTTGGCAAATGAAGCACAATGAGAGATTAACCTACAAAACAAGGAGGTGAATTATTAACTGGCAATAGATTGCGAAAGGGGGAGGTGGGTGCCAATGAATATGTGGTTGCAAACCTAGAAACATAGAAAATAAGAGTTAGCCATACAGCCCGTTCAGACTGCTTCGCTATTCCATGTGATCATGATGGATCATTTAGCTCACTACGCTCTTCCTACTATTCCCCGTGCCCTTTGGTCACATTATGAGATCTGACAGTAAGCATGTAGGTGCAGTAGGCAGTGAAGAAGGCAAATAAAATGTTGGCCTTCATAGCAAGAAAGTTCGAATACAGTAGCAGGAATGTCTTTGTACAATTTTATAAGAGAAAGTAAGGACTGCAGATGCTGGAGATCAGAGCTGAAAAATGTGTTGCTGGAAAAGCGCAGCAGGTCAGGCAGCATCCAAGAAGCACAAGAATCGACGTTTCGGGCTTATGCAATTTTAGTCTCTTTATCTGGGGGATCTCTCAAAGAACTGTATACAATCCTCAAAGGTCTAGGCGGGATTAATGCAGGAAGAGTGCTCTGAAGGACTAGACTGTCCAGAACCAGGAATCACAGATAATGATCAGTTAGGAATGAGACAAGAAGAAATTTCTTCACCCAGAGTAGGGTGAGCTTGTGGAAGTTTCTGCTGTGCACTGCGGTTAAGACTGAAATGTTGAATGTTTTCAAGGAATTAGATATAATTCTTAGAGCTAAAGGGATCAAAGGGTATGGGGAAAAGCAGGAAGAGGGTAGTGAGTCATGATCACATTGAATAGCGAAGCAGTCCGAAGGGCTGAATGGCTAACTCCTATTTTCTATGGTTCCAGGGTTACAACCACATATTCAATGGGACCCAAAGAATAAATATGTTTTCCTGAACGTCATGTTCAAGTATCAACTTTCAGGAATAATTTCACAGCTTTTCTGCTAATCTCATGTGAAAACTATGGGTAGTTTCTTCCTGCAATAATCTTTGTTTTTTTTTGTGAAACTGAAGGCCAAATGATTATTCATAAAAATATTTGTCCAAGGATTGGACAAGAAGTACAGGCTGAATCGAAAGTATTATGATCACTGCAGTCTCTTTCTAGATGTATTAATATTACAAGTGCACAGTGATACATTTATTTTAATCTGTTACATGTAAAGATCACTTAGGATTATAAGTATGAATAAGAATGAAAACAATTCTCCCCTTGGACGTCACTGACCTAACTTGTGACAACTGTTGATTTTACACACGAGTTCTGACTACAAACTGAGAGCCCCATGATTAGTTCTCAAAACGAACACAAACTTGCGTTAACATTACATTTTTCAGTTTGTTCAGAAAATGCCAGTCAGATTCTCAAAGAATGGAAGCATTCATTCAATAGCTTCAACTGATTGTAATTTTTTTCTTAATTATAGTAAAATGTCATTCCAATGTCCTTTGGTGCATTTAAATGTATAATGAAACAAATTATTTTCCACATCTGTATGAAAGCCGGCCCTGGTGATTAAAATCAAGATATGTCACTAAACGTTGCTGACTTGACTACACCAGTCTCAATAGAAGAACTGTCATCAACACGTTAATTGTTTCTGACCACATACAGTCTATGGAAATTAATGCTTTATTGAAAATGGCAGATTGAGCAGAATTTAGAATCCTTTGAGGCCTTACATATCACAGTATCACTGAATATGACATGTAGTGCAGCAATTATGAAAATTAGTGCTTAACCTCCTAAGGTCTGGGGCACTGCTTCTTTTACCAAGTACCATGGCAGAGTACCAAAAGATTATTTCAGGAAAGATAAGCTGTTCTGTAATATATTTAAAGCTTTTAACACTCCCCATGATTTTGTATTATAACAAGGATTTTAATTCCACAATTTGTAGGCTCATTGATCATTACTGTCATTGGGAAGAACTATGTTTCAGATTTATTTTTGTAGAGCTACAAGAATTTTGCAGTCAGCCATTTTAGAAGGGATGAAGAAAGTTAAAAAAAAAATCTATCACACAATGACAAGTGCATCCATTTAGTTGTTATAAGAGTCTGGATCAATACGATACACTCGACCACAATCTTAGTGGCATAATAAAGCATTCTGCTGCATGTATAATCTTTTGTGAGGAGCCAGAGAAAAAATGATCTAATACATGTCTGATTTGCAGAAGATACCTCGGGAAGTTTCATAACAATGTGGATAAGGATTCTGTCAATACAAAAATGGGGAAAACCGAGAGATGTGGAGGAGTTTGAATAGTAAATCAAAGCCTCACTTTTAAAAGATTTTGAAAGCAGGGAAGGAGAAGGCAAGTTAGAGAGGATTGTCTCGGGAACCTGGGGCAGTGGAAGAATATTGAATGTGCAAAGTGGAGAGGAGGAAGTGTGTTGTGATGAGGCATCTTATTTCAGGGAAACAGAGGAGACACGGAGGACATATGATAAAGAGGCTCATGAGATGACCAGAAGGAAAATAAAATAGTTAAACTAACAAATGACACATTCTGGTCTGACTTGTGTTGCATACTTCAAAATGGAGGTCTGGTACAGACTCATATTCATTTTCATGTATTTTCATCTTTTTCTCACTCCTCTGGGAAAACTTTGGAGAGACCTGAAAACCAGGACAAGGATTTTGAAGTTGACAGGTTGGAACACAGGAAGCTAGTGAAGATTGAAGAGAATGGGAATGATGGGTGTGTGGGACTCATTTCGTGGGTTGTTGCTTTGATTTAAATGTGCTGAAGGCAGGTTTGATATGTACAGGTCAGTTAACAAGGCAATGGAAGAGTCAAGCCTTGAGGTGCTGAAGGAAATATTTCAGTAGGTTTTTCTTTTGCCTCAATGGAATTGCAGTTCTTAACGATGTTTGCCCCTTTTGTATGTATATGTTTTTGGCAGTCTTAATAATATATGAAATATCAAGGGATTTGGATTCTGATTATCTTCAGTGTGGCTGTCTTTGCACCAACCTGAACTTGGTACTTAAACATGTCAGAATTCCTGTTAATTGATGCAGCACTAATCTATACAAAATACAATGGTTGGAGCTAATGCTTCAGGGGAAAAATAAGTCTGAACTTTCATCACAAATGATGCCCAAGACCATACTCACTTGGAAAAGTACTTGTTTTCCACAAGTTTATACTTGAATGCTTTGGCTCTGAGCAGAACATAGAATCTGCCAATGCGATCAATGCAAACAGACAATATTTAAAACAAAGTTTGCTCAAAATTGATTTAAATTGCTGGTATAATATGAATTCCTTGTTGTACAGTAGCTGCATAAATGTGAATGAATAAAAGCAAAGACCAAGGCACATTTCTTTCCTCATGAAATAAGTGAACCAAATGGGTTTTTCCAGCAATTGGCAATGATCTTATGGTCATCATTAGGTTTTTACTTCCAGATTATGGTTGAATTCAAATTCCACCTTCTGCCAGGGAGAATTTGAATGCAGGTACCCAAAATATTATCTGGGTCTCTCGATTGTAAACTAGTGATAATACCTCTGGATCATCATCTCACCATCAATTAGGTTTCTGATTTTTTTTAAAAATCACAATACATTGATACTGCCCTGCACACCCAAAAGATCCAGCTTAATTTGTGGAACCTCCTCAAAGGCTTTCAAACGAAACAGCCATGAAACCCAATTGCAGTTTGCTAGCCTTGCTTTGCCTGTGTTCCTGGGAAGTGCCAGGCCTACCTTTGCAACTGAGCACATGTGCAGGACTGCTCACCAAGTCACTGAAATTACTGGAGCCACTGGTATCCCTGACCGAGGGCTGAAGAGGCAATGTCCAAATTCAGGGCTTCCTGAGAAGGGTATTTGAGTACAGGAGATAGCTGGGTGTACCCCTTCTGAGGCACACTTGTACCCTGCTGATCTGATATGGTCAATATCTCAGCTGTCTTTTCTCCTTCTTGCCTTGCCATGACGGCAACGAGCTCATTGCTAAGATGATGGACCAAAACAGAAAATGCTGGAGATACTCAGCAGTTCTGGCAGTCCAGGGACCCCACTTCAGTGCATGTCTCTCTCTCATTCTGTCTCCATAGATGCTGCCAGACATGCTGAGCTTCTCCAGCAATTTTGATATTTGTATCAGATTTCCAGCATCTGTAGTTCTTTATTTTATTATCAAAGAATGCAGGTGGATTTACCCTTCCATGAGGGATTTCAATCTCTTGATAGATGAACACACACACACTCATACACATAAATACACAATATTTAGCAGAACCCATGAACTGGATGGACTCTTCCATTGTCAAAGCATGGGTGTACAAGTATAGGAGGTTGAGGGGTGACCTTATAAAGATTTATAAAGGCTATAGATTAGGTGAATTGCATGTGTCTTTTCCGTATAGTAAGTGATTTCAAGACTGGGGCATATTTTTAAGGTGAGGAGAAAGATTTTAAAAAGATATAAGGGACAACATTTTTACACAACATTTGTGCTTACTAATTTGTGACACTAAACCTAATTGTGAACACACACCCATGAGGGTGAATATACCTGAAATGGTAAAGGATGTAGTATCACAGAATTCAAGTAAATGATGATGAAGTAACTGATCACATGAGTATGACATCAGTAAGAAAGAAGAGACCAAAATGGAATGTACATGCAAATAAAGTGCCAAGACACTATACTAGAAATGTGTATTTGATAAACTGTAAATAAAGGTGTGTTATGGTTCATTTGGAGTTGACGAGCCCTACTTAGAATCAAGGAGTGAGTAGCCTAAGCAACAGATACCCAGAGGTTGAGATACACCGGACTGGGAACTGATAGCGCAGGGAACAGTCTTGACTTGAAGCACATGTTGAGACATTTTGACAGGTAAGGAAAACAGAGGCAAGGGTCCCAGCCAGTGTGATTAATCTGATGGAAGTTTGCAAAATTATTAGATGGCGAGATAAAGTAGAAAAGGGAAGACTCCAAAGGCAGTACAGAACTTTGTGAGAATTTGAACATGTAGCTGGAAAAAAGCACAAGCAGACTCAGATAGGTCAACAAATCAGAAGATATCACAAATAAAACTGGAAAAAGAGAACACTTCAGATGTGGGAAGGAAAGACCTCAGAAGACATAAACCATAGGCCTGTAGAGTAGCAAGATTGAAAGGGCAGCTACAGGAAAGACATTGAAAGATTTCAAAGCCTAGCCACAATCCAGCCATAATTTTGAGACTGAAAACACAGAATTGGAATACTTCCATTGTAAGAAGGTCAATAAAGTGAGTATCCATAGGGATGGCAGCTTTGGTAGACAACTTGTAAATAACTCAATTATTTACAAACGTAGAAGGCCATAATCAAGGTCAGAAATGGGAGCTTGGGATACCGCTTCAGTCACTGCAGGCTTACATGTCAAGGAGCTGTACCATCTTGTCAACATATTTTGAAGTGCTGTATGCCCAATAAGTAACATTTTTAAAATCCATTCATGGGATAAGGGCATTGCTGGCTATGCCAGCAATTATTGCCCATACTTTATCACCTAGAAGGCAGTTAAGAGTCAACCATATTGTCAGTCTGGAGTCACATTTAGTTCAAATCAGGAAATGATAATAGGTTTCTTTCCCTAAAGGCCATTCATGAACCACATTTTTTTTTTTGGACATAGAACACAGTTTCATGGCTATAGTTAAGCAAGCTTTTTAATTCAAGATTCTTTTTATTGAATTTAAATTTCACCATCTGCCATGGTGGGATTCAAACTCATGTCCTTGAAACAGTAATCTGAGGTTCTTGAATGCTGGGCTAGTGACATTACCACTGTCGCACCACCATCCCATATTCTGCTCGATAACAAGTGTAGATCAAAACATTGCAGAATATGGTGCATGATTCAATCATTTGAATGATAGTTTATCCCCAAAAGAAATTCATTTAGAAAAGGTAGAAATTAACCAGCAATTGCAGTGATAGGAAAAATCATTAGAAGCCTTTGTAATCTGAAACACAGATCTGTTACAGTGTAGGAGAAGGAAATTCAGCCCATCCTTTCTGTACTGGTTCTCCAATTAGCATTACAATTTTTCTTATTTTCCCCACATCCTTGCATGTTGTTTCTATTCAAATAATCATCCAATGCCCTCTTAACGCCTGCATTGACTGTGCCTTCATATATTTCTGGGTAAAACTTTCAAGAATTGAACCACTCATTGTGTATGAAAAGTATTTGATCACATAAATTTGCTACATTTACAAATCACTTTAAACTGGTATCCTCTCGGGTTTGACCATTTTGTGAGTGTGAATAGTTTCTCTCTATCTCCTCTATACAGACCTCTCATGAACTTTAAAACTTCTATCAAATCTCCTCTTAGTCTTCTTCTGTCTAAGAAAGGGAAACTCAAATTCTCTAATTTATCCTCCTAACTGAAATTTCTCATACAAACTTAGAGAATATTGGAGAAATTCTGTAGATCTGGCAGCTTCTGCAAAGAGAGAGAGAGAGAGAGAGAGAGAGACAGAGAGAGAGAGAGAGAGAGAGAGACAGAGACAGAGTTAACATTTCAAGTCCATAATATTTTTCTTCAGATTTAAGATCCCCTAGTCTTGAAATGAATATAATCACATTCAAACACAATCAAAAAAACGTTCTTATTATGATTATTGTTTCTTAAAGGATCCTTTACATTAAGGTTATTAAATAACACTTTCTCAATGAAAAACACTAAATCCAAAATAGCTTTATCCCTCCACGGCGTCTAAGTGCACTGATGAAGATAAACCATCGTGTACCACTCTCCAGGAGTTTGTTCTGCTGGGTGAAGTTAACCCTATCTATTTTAAATTGAAATCACCTGTTCTATGGCTATATTAGTTAGATAGATAGCACGCTAATTTAAATTCCTGATTTATATCATGCTCAATGTTACCATCACAGTTTGGTGGCATATTCTCTACCCATGTTTGGTACCCCTTGCTGTGTTTTAGCTTCCCTCAAACTGATTCTATATCTTGCTCCTTCAATGTAAGATCCTTTCTGACTAATATATTGCACTTGCTGAAAAGTGTGGCGCTGGAAAAGTACAGCAGGTCAGGCAGCATCCGAGGAGCAAGAGAATCGACATTTCAGGCATAAGCCCTTCACCAGGAATGTATTGCACTTATTTTTTGTTATTCTGCCTATTTTATGCCTATTCCTCCAGAATGCCAAATATCTGTGGATAGTCAATTCCTAATCTGTTTGGGGGCGGCACGGTGGCACAGTGATTAGCACTGCTGCCTCACAGCGCCGGAGACCCGGGTTCAATTCCCGCCTCAGGCGACTGACTGTGTGGAGTTTGCACATTCTCCCCGTGTCTGCGTGGGTTTCCTCCAGGTGCTCCGGTTTCCTCCCACAATCCAAAACATGTGCAGGTCAGGTGAATTGGCCATGCTAAATTGCCCGTGGTGTTAGGTATGGGGTAAATGTAGGGGTATGGGTGGGTTGCGCTTCGGCGGGTCGGTGTGGACTTGTTGGGCCGAAGGGCCTGTTTCCACACTGTAATCTAATCTAATCTAATCTAATGTTGGTCACTCTTTACAGATAGCTCTGTTATGACAACTGAATGGTCCTCATTTACCTCAATTTGTGTCTTCAAATTGTTAGCCTTTCAAGAATATTATGAACATTCAGACAAAATGCCTTTTTAAATAAAACATTATTCTCAATTCTAATTCTGTTTGATCCTTGCCTTTGTTTCATCTATGGTTTCGCTTTCTAAATTTCTACTTTCTCAATCCTTCGCCTTTTCAAACTCAGTTAAACCCTCTCCAACAGCAGTAACAGATCTCTCTGCAAGGATATTAGTTCCAGTCCTGCTCAGACACAACTCATCCATCTTGTATAGGTCTCCCCCAGAATTGGTCCAAAAGCCTCAGACATCTGATGGTTGTCTGTCATGAATACACCAGGCAATTGTTCAGTCACTAATCCTCCTTTTCGATGCTCACCAGCACCTTGGACTGAAAGTAATCCTCAGGTGACTGTTTTAGAGTTCCTGCTGTTTAACCCCCTTAGTACCATCCTCAAATATGCCCAAGTGATTTTATTCCTCTTCCAACCAATGTTATTTGTATTTAATATGGTCAATGGCTTTAAGCTGTTCACCTTTCCCGACAATACGTGCTGCTTTGTGACATCCTAGATCCTGGCACCAGGGAGCTAACACATCATCGTGGTGGATATCTGTAGCCACAGAAACATCTTCTGGTCTACAAAATAAAAAATCCCATATCACTATTACTCTACTACTTTTCCTCTTCTCTTCCTCTATAGCTGGATTGACCAATGGTGCCCCATGTGTGGCTCTGACTGTGCTCCTTTGAGGAACAAATATCTACACCAACATCTGAAATGGAAAACTGATTAGTGAGCAGGACATCAGGGGACTCCTGTAAAGCCTGGTGGTCAGCCATTTCCTATCTGCCTCCATACTCTAGTCTGCAGTGTGACCACATTTCTGAACATGTCATTCACGTAGCTCACAGATCTGCCTCAATGACCTGAGTTCCCATTTAAGCTCCAAAATCTAAAGGTCGTATTTCTGCAGCTGGTGACATTTACTGAACCTGTGGCCATATAAGCTACCAGTAGATTAAACAACTTCTCATATACCGCAAGACATGCATTCTACATGACTGAGCTGCCCTGCCATGCCTTAATATTATGTCACTTGCATCAACTTTATTTTCCTTTGGTTTACTTATATTAGCATTACTTTTCTTGGCCTTGACATCACAAATAAACTCCAGCACATACAAACGTAGACTATCCAACCTTTATTCATAAGCCAACCTATCTATTTCAGTTATTAGTCTTATAACCCTTCTTGAAACTGTTTCCACTACATTTAAATTTCTTCTGTAATAAGATGACCATTGGTGTAGATGGTACACCAAATGGAGTGTCACCAGTCCTCTGTGTAACTGCAGCACAATCTCCCTACTTTTCTATTCAATTCCTCTCAGAATAAATGATTACATTCTATTATCTTTATTAATTACTTGCTGTATCTGCCAACTAACCTTCCATGATTCATAAATAAAAACATCCAGATATATTTTCATCTGAAGGCTTGGCAGTCTCTCACTATTTAGATAATATTCTTCTTTAAAAGAAATCATCCTGCTAAAATGGACAATTGACATTTTCTGATGTTATGTTCCATTTGACAGAACCTTGTCTACTCACTTAATGTGAGTATATATATTTTTTCTAGTTTCCTTACATCCTGTTTATAACATACTTTCCCATCTACCTTTGTGCCATTTATAAATTTAGCAACCAGACTTTCTGTCCTTTCATTTAAGTCCTTTGTATAAATAATAAATAATTGAGATCCCAGCACTAATCTTTGAGATTCACGTCTTGTCACAAACTGCCAATCTGAAACAGATCCATTCCTGCCTACCTTCATCTTTCTGTTGGCCAGCCAAACTTCTATCTATGTGAAGATGCTACTGTCTACACCATGATCTTTTATTCCCACAATAACCTTTGATGTAGCACTTCATCAAATTCCTTCTAGAAATTTAAGGTAATACATCAACTGGTTCTCCCTTATCAACAGCTCATTTTATTTCCTCAAATAACTTCAATAGATTGGCTAAACATTCATTTACACGAACTATGTTGACTTAACTTGATTACTTTGAGCTCTTCTATGTGCCCTGCTATTATCTGTTTAATAAAAGCCTCCGACATTTACCTGATGATGGATCTTAAGATGCTTGGCTTGTAATTTAGTATTTTCTATCTTCTTGCTTTCACTGAACAAAGAAGCCATCTTTGTGTAATCTTCCAATCCAACATGACTATCCCAAGTCCAGGGGTTTTTTGGAAATTAAATACAATCCATCAACTATCTCACTAATCACTCCTTTTAAGACCTGGAGATGAGATCCATCAAAGCCTCAGCACTTATCAGCCCATAGCTTCAACAATTTACTCAGTACCACCACTCTTGTGATTGTAGTTTTAATAAGTTGCTCCCTCTCTCTTTCCATTTCATATTTTCATAGCTGCTGGGCCGGATGCAAAATACCCATTCATTTCACCTGCTATTTACTTATTTTTCATTATCACTTCTCCAGGCACACTTTATATGCTCACTTTGTTAACTTTTCATTTTAAAATATTTATAGTAACGTTTCTATGAGTTTTTCATTTCTGGGTAGCTTTTGTTTGTATGCTAATTTTGCCTCTTTGTTAATTTTTCAGTTCTTCTTTGCTTTTTTTTAAATATTCTGATGTGCCATCTGTTTTTTTTCGCACAATCCTTCCTTTTTGAAATGCTTATATTACTTTTCTCTTTTTAGTTAATCACAGATGGTGTATCTATTACGAGGAATTCTGCTTACATGTATATCCTCTGTGTATTCAGAAATATCCTCTTTAAATGTCTGTCACTACATCCCAGTTGACTTATCTATTAATCAAACTTGCCAATTAACTTTAGCCGGTGCTGTTTTCATGCCCTCACAATATTGTCCCTATATAAGTTTAAAAATTAAAGCAGTTTTAACTTGTCAACGAGAAGGCTTGACAATTAACAAAAAGCGTGTCTTCTCCAAAGTGTCTGAGTGTGTTTACAAAGGCATATTGTTAGCAGCAAAGGAATGTTGGCAGACCCATAAAAGTCAACAGCCATTAGCAAATTCCTCATCAATCCTTCCATCCACATCTTTTAACAATTCCTTGTAATGGTATTGTGAATCACTTGGATAGTGTGCTGAAAATCAAGCCCCACTTTTTAAATGGGGGAAAAAAGCATCAAACCACCCTTAACCCCCAATTTCCCTGACAGATGATCTCAGGTTTCTGTACTTAACAAGCAAATAACTTTATTATAAACAGATTGGCTTTAACCAAAGGTCATTAGGAAATATCAATTGCTAACCTATAACTCCTTAAGTTAAAATGTACCCTTCTAAATGCCCTCCATTACAAACAGGGAGACACACAAAGACCAGTAAGACATGAAAATTGAGATAAAAGAAAGTAATATCAGGGAAACAATTTGACAACATCACTGGGATCACAGGAATTGATGATTTTTTTTTTCAGTTTCTTCCAATACCTGTTCATTCTTTGCTCTTAGCACAACATTGTTTCATACACCAAAAGCTCCCTTTCATTTATTGGTTGAAAATTCAGATTTTCACTGCTTTAAAAGACCTTTATATTTTTCTATTAACAGGAGATTTAAAGAGAAAGTTGAAGGGACGACAGCTAGCTGTTACTGGAAAATTTCAGGCACCTCCACTCATGAGAGACAGATGTGGAGAGAATTTTTTGAGAAATGTCTCTTCCCAGGCTAAATGTTTCTGGCCCCACATATCCATGGTCACTGGTACAGGAACGAAGCAAAATATTGTTGCCAAGCAATTAGCCCCATGATTCAGAACACTGCTTTTGCACGCTCTGTTCCAGGGAAAGCAATAGCAGCATCGAATACAACTCAAAATGTGCTCTAGTAAATGTAATTTTTAAAACTACAGCAAATGTTTTGCGGAGTCTCCTTGTTATAAAATAGTGTCTTTACTTTTATACTCCACAGTCCAAAAACAAAGCAAAGAAAATTATGTGTTTATTTTTCAAAATAATTAGTCAGCTGACAACATATTTGTTTAACTCAGCACAACTCTTAAGACAACTACAAAAGAAAATTCAATCATAATGTTGGAATGTACATTAAGAGCATGCATTTATAGTATCAAGGAAATGCTGATTTTTATAAGACACCTTAGTGCATTTTGACTCCTCACAACTGACTACAATTATAGTAATCACCTCATTTACAGGACTGGGAGCAATCCTTTTTCAAGATTAGACAGATAGGTGTCATTGGCTAGTTTACTGTTTCTACATAAGCATTGTCTGATACTGAGAGGATATAAGCAGCTATAGGCAAAGAGGTTCTTGCAGTCATGTGGGGTTTTGTAAAATTTTCAGCTTTAGTAATTTGTTTGAAGGTCATCATAAAGATAAAAAGAACTGCAACTTCTTTAGATGATGGTAACATTTTCCTGAGAATGATTCTGAGAATCCAAAGATACCAAATGAGATACACCTATGTTATGATAAATATTCACAGTGATCTGCAAATGACAGCAAATGCATTGTCTAGAGCTGGTGTGGATTTCCTTTATTACAAGAGGTTGGAGCAATCTGGTGGCTCAGTGGTTAGCACTGCTACCTGAGAGCACCAGGGATCTAGGTTCAATTCCAGCCTTGGGTGACTGACTGTGTGGAGTTTGCACATTCCCCCCGTGTCTGCTTGAGTTTCTTCCGGGTGGTCCAGTTTCTTCCCACAGTCCAAAGATGTGCAGGTTAGGTGAATTGGCCATGCAAAGTTGCACACAGTGTTCAGGGATACCTTGTTTAGGTGCATTAATCAGGAGAAATGTTGGGGAATGGGTCTGGGCGGGATGCTCTTTGGAGGATCGGTGTGGACTTGTTGGGGCAAATGGCCTGTTTTTACACTGTAGGGATTCTATGTTAATCTCATTTGTGAGATTGAATCATATTCAGAGTTGACTGCAGTACAATGCTGACAAGCTCAAACATTGGTCACGAGCAGCTGCAAGATGAGTAAAGCATCTGCACCTGCCAATCTTGCACTCAAGGTTATTTACACAAGCATCCTGTTGGTATAAGGATTATTAAGTCTTCTTTAAGCATAGGAAGCATTTTATTATTATATATGATTCAACAGTATATGACAAAAGCCTGGTGATTCTGTTCACGTATCAGGTCAAAAATAAATCTGTTGGCTGGATGATCGGTTTGTAATGCAAAATGATGCCAACAACACAGGTTCAATTCCTGCACAGGCTGAGGTTACGATGGAGATTCTCTTTCTTAACCTCTCCCCTCTCCTGAGGCATGGTGACTTTCAGGTTAAACTATCACCAGTCATCTCTCTCTAATGAGAGAGCAGCCCTGTAATCTTCTGGGACTATGGTAGCTTCATTTTTTATGTTGGACAAAATGCACTAAGCTCATGTGGATAACACAAAATGCAGTACACAGGTTAAGATTTTATTATCAAGAACTCAGAATACATTATTTCTTAATGCAGGTATATGCAATGCACCTACCAGAACAAAGAGAACTCTTTTCTCAACTTAATTCTCATCCAGACAATGAACATGTCTGTAATTGATCTATTCTTCCTGTCAGTGATTATTTTTGGTGGGAGTTGTTGTCAAATGTCTATACATTAAAACCACTAAGACGGTTATTTGGGCTTTAAAGGAACTACCTGACAAAGCTGTCTCTGATAATGGTCTACAATTTGCCAGTGATTACTATATACAACTACTACTCCCTTGTGAAAAACTGTACATTTCATAACTTCCCTGAAACATCCCCAATCCAATGGTGAAGCCGAAAGGGGAGTTACAACTATCAAAACACTGTTAAATAACAATAAAGAGTCTGAAACTGCACTCCAAACCTACTGATTGTGCTAACCCACATTGCAATGGATTCAATGAGAAGTATGAATGGACAGAAATCTCTGAATGTAGCTACCAAATCTACACAAAAACTCACTTCTAAAGCGAGAAGGCTAGAATTATTAGGGTTCAAGACTGGGAGCCATCTTATCAAAAGAATTGGTTTCTAACTATAACAGGAGATATTCATACAAGGAACATAGCCAAGTTAATGGAAGGAGAAAAGGTCAGGGCAGAGGAGGAGTAATCATCCACAGATGAGAACTAATTGAGATCTTATTTGGTACTTACTGTGGAATGTACGGCCTACCAAATGAGGAGGAAAAAGGCAGAGTGGTGGAGATGACGACTCTGTGATGTTCGGTGAGTGTTACTGAAAAAAGCTGGCAAGGTGAGGACCCAGAAGCAGATCCATTGAATTGGGGAGACCTGTGCACAAGACACAGAAAGCTAGCATACAGGGTGCAGCAGGTAATCAAGAAGGCTAATGGAATGTCAGCCCTTATTTCAAGGTGTTTAAAGTATAAAAGTAGGCAAGTCTTACTGCAAAGTAAAAGGTGCTGGTGAAACTACTGTGACCCTGGTGTGGAGGGATTGTTTTATGAACACAGGTTAAACAGGTTGGGACTCTACTCATTGGAGTTTAGAGCAATGAAAAGTGATCTTAGTGAAACATATTGATTCTCAAAACATTTGACTGAGTAAATGGTGAGAGGATGGTTTCCTTCATGGGGCAGTCTAGCACTAGAAGAATGGTCTTAGAATAAAGGGGTCCCAGTTAACACTGAAATGCGAAGGAATTTCTTCTCCCATGGAGCTGTGGGGGCAGAGTGCTTGTGTTTATTTAAGGCTGAGATAGATTCAAAGGTTATGGGAAAAATGCAGGAAAGTAGATGTAAGGCATGTCAGATCAGTCACAATCCTACATCCATCATTCCTATTTCTTATGGTGTTATGATGTTTTGATCATCAAACCTTGGCTTCACCTCTGTACAGACGTTAAAGCACAGTCTATGTAGAATGTGGTGGATTAACTACAAGTATTAATATTCTGCCCTATTTTCAATGTGTTATGTTTGCACCATCCATTTATTGTAATTCCTCTGCTTGCATGTTGCAATAGATATTCAGCAGAAAAACAACTGCTCCTGTTGTTATAATCATCATGGTTTTTAGAAGCAAATTGCTGCTGTTATTTTTGTCACAACCCAAGCGAAAGCAAATCAGAGAAGTAGCCGCATATACATTTTAAAGCTTACTCACTATCGAGAAACCCTTTAGCCTGCATAGTTTATTCAGAAACAATAACAACATATATTTTGCATCTAGCACTACATTTAATGCTTGTAAAGTTCCTAAGATAATGTAAAGAAAATAAACAATTTTAATAATTGTGACCTTTGAGACTTAATCAGTTTTAGACTTGTTTTTGGTGATTAGTGGCTATTGAATAATCAAAGGACTTCTAACTCATAATTAGTTTATTTTGCGACTGTAATTAGAATGTGACTGCTGAATACTGCAGACAGAAGGGGATGCTACCAGCCTTGCCTAATAAAAGGCAATCCTTCAATTTAACTGTGATAAATACAAATACAGAACAATGGCTTTGTCTGTTAAAACTATCTATAGTGCTGAATTCTAACTTGCGGAAGTGCTGAGAATAGTGGGTGTTGCAGTGGGCTGAGATTGGGAGGAGGGGGACACGAGATGACAACACATTAGAAAACCCAGAATGATGCTCAGGATATCCTTTCTCAGTGACTCTTATAATGCATTGCTTTATGGCCATTTTATTTCTGAGTTTCCGGTCAAGTCCAAGGGAGGAAATGTGACTCACCCAATGCTCATGTTCAGGCACATCAACTGCTGGTGGATCTATGAGCAGTAAAGAAATATTCTTGCCAAGCAATGAGGAACAAACTGAGGAAGTGTGGCTTGCAAGTAGCAGAAGAATTCAACAGCAGGATTGTGGTGCCATACTTGTGGATCCAATTTAGGAAGCAGGTCAGTGGCCTTAATGACACAGGAAAGAGCTATCCATTTTTTGATCTATGTACACTCCAATTCTTTCACTCCGCTTTCTCAAGCATCCTTCAGCACATCATTCCCACATGATTGCCTTTCTCTGTCTGCCCATTTACCCACATGCTTGACCATCCACCCACCATTGATGCCCTTATCACCTTTGCAGTTTGAAGATCATGTTTTCCATGGAAATTAACAGTGTCTCAACATACTGGATAATTGGAGAGGGAGAAATTATTGCCTGTTCACTTGCTGGTGGCACAATTAACTATCAGATACTCACATGGCACACCACCTTCACCCATGTTGGTTTGATGTAAATCGCAAATGAAATGTTACCATGTGCCAAAGGGGTCATACTTTCTTCCCTTAAAAGTATTCATTCATACGTTTTGTGTCTTACAGAACATCTGAGCAACATGCAGGAAATTACCAACAGCACCCTTTGAAGGAACTCATTCTTTCTGAGAATCCATCTTCGCAGGACTCAGGCAGAGCATGCACCAGCTCAGATATTCAGGCTGTGATGGGATCAATAAGAAAGACATTAGTGTTTTCACCAACATACCAACAGGGAGCATGAGAAGGTGATGAAGGCAGGAAATGGTGTCAGGTTTATCAGTAGACACTGGCCTCTCTAAGCTCTAAACAGCTGAATGTAGATAGAGTCATTGGATTGTACAGTATGGAAACAGACCGTTTATTCCAACTCATCCATGCCATCAGATATCCTAAACTGATCTAGCCCCATTTGCCAGCATTTGGCCCATATCCCCCATACCCTTCCTATTCATATACCCATACAGATGCCTCTTAAATGTTCTAATTGTACCCACCTCCACCACTTCCTCTGGCAGCTCATTCCATACATGCACCATCCTCTGTGTGTAAATGTTGCCCCTCAGATCCCTTTTAAATCTTTCCCCTTCCATCTTAAACTGATGCCCTCTTGTTTTGGACTCCTCTACCCTGGGAAAAAGGGTATTTACCATATCCATGCCCGACATAATTTTATAAACTTCTATAAGGTAATGTTGTATCCCAAGTGATGTCAATGAATAGGATACCACTGGAGCCACAGCATAGAATGAGTAATGGGCTAGCATGTGTCTAAGCATAGGACTAAAAGATAATGTCACACAAGTCCTACGTTGCAGAGAGATGTCTGGTGATGGCTTAACCTGATGGTCACCATGCCTTAGATGAGGGGACAGTTGGCGAAAGAGAGATGTTCATGGTAAACTCAGGAGTTGATCCACACTGGTGGTGTCACTCTACATTGCAAACCAGCTATCCAGCCAACTGAGCTAAACAATCCCCCTAAGCATACTATGACAAAAGAAGGAAATTTCCTTCAGCTTGAGTGGTATGTCATCACAGACTAGTATAGAACAGAATCTCTACAGTGTAGGAAGAGGCCATGCAGCCCATTGCTTCTATACCAACAACTTCAAGAAGCATCTTACTCAGACTCATTTCTTTACCCATTCCCACAACCCTGGAAGGAGTTTTGATTATGGCCAAACCATCTAATCTGCACATCCTTCAACTCTATAGAACAATTTAGTATGGCCATTCTACCTGGCCTTCACATCTTCGAACTGTGGGAGGAAACCAGAGCTCCCAGCAGTAATCTATGCAGACACAGGGAAAATGTGCAAATCTCACACAGTCACGTAAGATCGGAATTGAACCCAGGTCCCTGGTGTTGTGAGGCAGCGGTGCTACCCATTGAGCCACTGTGCCTCCCCTGTATTGTGATGAAGTCTTCTTCAATTGAGTGAAGAGGATGGGAATCATTGCCAGAGGACAGGAGTTGAAGAGAAAAAAAAAGAAGCAAAGCACTAAGAGAAAGAAAAAGAGAAGAAAGAAAAGAAAAGAAGGGGGAGAAGAATGTGTGGAGTGGACAAGCTCCATTTGGAGCATTCTACTCAGCTGCCATCTTACAAAACTATATTCAAGAAGACAGACAAGTCCTGCTGTCTGTTACAGGAAATCTATACTAAAGATCTCTTTAACCATCTTCTCCCAAAGGACACGCGACTCCTTCGATTATTATAGAAAAATACAAGGGTTACCACTCATGGCCGTTTTTAATCACATGGAAGTTTTTAACTCTGTTAACCATAAAGGCTTACGGAGGATTCACTTCAAATTTGGCTGCACTTAGAAATGTGTACACCACTCTGTCTATTCCACAATGTCATGCAATGTGTGATTGTCACCAATAGAAGCATCAGACCTTAGTGAACCCTCTTAGTGATAATTAGGGACAGACAAGTCAATATCATTACACCAAATCACTTCTCTATGTTCCTCTCTGTGAAGATGGAATATTTCTCAAATAATGAGGTTGGGAAGTGTTGGTGCCCTTGTTCATGAGTCAAGAAAGTTAGCAAAGCTACCTTGTTACAATTGTTCACAACCTTGGTGGGAGCATACATGGAACATTGCATATCGTTCTGTCTTCTTACACTTACCATAGAAGGAATGCAACAGGCGGTTTACCAGACTAATCCCTGGCATGGTGGTGAAAAGAGAAGTTTTACTTTCTTCTGTACCCACAGTAATCTGATGAGACTTGTGTTTCTTTGTTCACTGAGATATTCAAACATTTACAAAGGAAACTGCGTGGATCAAAAGATGGGATCGTTATTGTTATATTATTCCAGCAAATCAACAGCTATTACAGTTTCCAGACACAATATCATTTCCCTACCCTATCACACTTCATTCTCTATGCTATCATATCATTAGTACAAATCCATGTAAGGCCCTGACTACATGCTTTCAGTATTTCTTAAACCTCGTTGTGACAGCTCGACAACATTTACATAATGGTGTTAACAATGGAGTAGCTTGTATTGAAATTCCCAGAGACTGCTCTGTCCCATGCCGGCTGAGGTTACTATGGAGACTTCTCCTTTTCAACCTTAACCTTCACCTGAGACCTGGTGATTCTCAGGTTAAACCACCCAGTCATCTATCTTGAATGAGATAATAGCCTTGTGGTTGGTAAGACTGTGGTGACTTTACCTTTATTGAAATGTGTCCAAACTTTCCTTGTACCTTTCCCCTTTCAGTGGAATTATTTTATAAGGAGAGATTGAACAAACTGGGGCTGCAGTCTGTAGAGTTTAGAAGATTGAGAGGTGATCTCATCTGACTTCTCAAAATTCTTATTTGTTGTGACAGGATGGATGTCGAAAAAATGCTTCTCCTGACTGGGGCGTCCAAAACCAAGGGATATAAATGAAGAATAATAGTAAGATGAAGAGGAATTTCTTTATTTAATGTGTGTTGAATCTATGGAACTCTGTCCCCCAGATGACCATAGAGATTGAATCATTGAGCGTGTGTAAGACAGTAACCAATAGAGTTCTGGAAATAAATTACATCAAGGGTTTTCTTTTCTATGTTCCAATACTGCTCCTCACTTCCAGAAATTACAAGCGTGGAGAAAATATACAGAGCAATTGGGAAAATGTCACTCCAATCTCAGCCATAAGATTTCAGATGTGTTTGATTGCTTAGAAAGTGAGCTGGAGGTCATTATCAACTTAAAAGCAGGGTGAGACTGGCAGCTGGCTGGAAGATAGCCTTTGTTTTTCAGATGTTTAGTGAAAGACCTATATTCTCACCCTGCTTTTAAGTTGATAATGACCTCCAGCTCACTTTCTAAGCAATCAAACACATCTGAAATCTTATGGCTGAGATTAGAGTGACATTTTCCCAATTGCTCTGTATATTTTCCAACAAAGCAAGTCTCTCCACTGAATGAGATGTTGGAAAATGTTGATTTTTTTTGTATTCCATAGAAACTTCCTCTTGATGGAGGAGGACAAACATATCAAAATGCAACATTGCCTCTATTGGACCAGCCTCAGCCTTCAGTTGAGTGAAGAAAAGAGTATTTTGAAGAACAAAATCTAAAATCCGAAACTAAAATCATGGTTTACTATGACGTATGCACTCCTATGTGTTTCAGAGATTTGGACAAACTGTAACCAGCATTTCAGGCACTGAAGTACCACCAGCAGTAACTTTGTAATATCCTCAACTGATAAGTGGCAAAAAGGATGTTTCAACAGCAGTGTCCTCTCCCAAGCCACCTTGTCTAATCACTCAAAACAAGCTCTGCTCATTGAAACATGGTCACTCATGTGTCTTGAAGCAAATATACCACTTGGAACCTGGTCACAGCAAGAGACTCCCAGGATAGCAGATAACTGTTAGGATGTCCACAAAATCCTTGGGAGAGTCAAATATTCTCAATAAATCATGAGAAACCTTGGAGAAGTCTCACTTGCAAAGGAACTGAACATTTTGAAAGATTTTCAGGAATTTGCAGTGAAACCTGAAAGTCAGTGATTGGAGCCAATCTCTCAAGACATTGTCAATTTTGCCCACTTTATCTTTCCAATCATTACTAAACCTATATCTCCTTATCTATTAAAATGCTGACTGTAATCCATCCAGCAAACACATTTCTTTAGATGAGAGGGGCACTCTGACAGGGAATTGCTCCTGTAGACAGTCTTTCCCTGTTTGCAGTTAGTTTGAAACCTATCAGAGCTGAAGTTCAGTAAAATGTGAAGGTAAGTGACAAGTGGAAGTAACTCATTACTTAGCTGTTTTAGAGCGTTTGATGTGAATAAACTGCAAACAGGAGTGATGTCAATAGAAATCTTAACTTGAAAAGGAACAATCAAATGTTGATTTGGTAGTGGAGAGTCAGTGAGTGCTACAGGAATCTATTCCATTAGCATGATTGGCAACAGCTACGTCTGGATACTTCATCACATATTCTTGTCCTCTGTGCTTTTCTGCACACCTCTTTAATTATAGAGAAGACAAACAATTTTTTCCTTAAGAGGCAAGGCTTCTAACATGTTTTGTTTACAATTCGGAATGCTAAAGAGTTCTAGCCTTTCACCATTTTCATTTGACATCATTGACTCTTGTGCATTACACTTATACATCAAATTTAAGAAGGCAGTTTTGCTAAAGTGATGTTTGTGTTGCAGTAATGTCACTGAATTAGCAGAGGCTAATGGTCCAGGGACTTGTATTCAAATGGCTGCTGGTGGATTTTAAATGTGAATGAAATCTGAAACTGAAATAAAAATAGCCGCATAACGATCATTCTTATAATGCAGAAGGTGCAGGATCAGTTCATTCCAAAGAGGAAGAAAGATCCTAAGAGGAGGCAGGGGCGGCTGTGGCTGACGAGGGAAGTTAAGGACTGTATAAAGATAAAAGAGAAGTATAACATAGCAAAGATGAGCGGGAAGCTGGAGGACTGGGAAACTTATAAAGAGCAACAAAGGATAACTAAAAAAGCATTACGGGAGAAAACATGAGGTGTGAAGGCAAACTGGCCAAAAATATAAAGGAGGTTAGTAAAAGTTTTTTTAGGTATGTGAAAAGAAAACAAAATGGTTAAGACTAAAATTGGGCCCTTGAAGGCAGAAAAACAGGTGAATTTTTTACGGAGGAACAAGGAAATGACAAAAGAGTTGAATAGGTGCTTTGGATCTGAATCCACTGGGGAAGACACAAACAAACATCCAGATGTAATAGTGGTTGAAGGACCTAGGGTAATGGATGAACTGAAGGGAATTTATACCAGGCAGAAAATGGTGTTGGATAGACTGTTAGGTCTGAAGGTTGATAAGTCCCTAGGACCTGATGGTCTGTATCCCAGTGTACTTAAGGAGATGGCTCTAGAAATCATGGACGCATTGGTCATCATTTTTCAATGTTCTATTGATTCAGGATCAGTTCCTGTGGATTGGAAGGTGGCTAATGCCCCCCCACTTTTCAAGAAGGGCGGAAGAGAGAAAACAGGGAATTATAGACCGGTTAGCCTGATGTCAGTGGTGGGAAAGATACTGGAGTCAATTATAAAAGATGAAATTACGACTCATTTGGATAGCAGTAACAGGATAGGTCAGAGTCAGCATGGATTTATGAAGGGGAAATCGTGCTTGACTAATCTTCTGGAATTTTTTGAGAATGTAACTATGAAGTTGGACAAGAGAGAGCCAGTGGATGTAGTATACCTGGACTTTCAAAAAGCCTTTGATAAAGGCCCACATAGGAGATTAGTGAGCAAAATTAAGGCACATGGTACTGGGGGCAAAATACTTACTTGGATTGAAAATTGGCTGACTGACAGGAAGCAAAGAGTAGTGATAAATGGGTCCCTTTCAGAATGGCAGGTGGTGACCAGTGGGATACCACAAGATTCGATGCTGGGACTGCATCAATATACATCAATAATATAGATGAAGGCATTAAAAGTAATATTAGCAAATTTGCTGATGCCACAAAGCTGGGTGGCAGGGTGAAATGTGAGGAGGATATTATAAGAATATAGGGTGACTTGGATAGGCTAGGTGAGTGGATGGATGCATGGCAGGTGCAGTTTAATGTTGACAAATGTGTGGTTATCCACTTTAGTGGCAAGAACAGGAAGACAGATTGCTATCTAAATGAAGTCAAGTTAGGTAAAGGGGAAGTACAACGAGATCTAGGTGTTCCTGTACATCAGTCATTGAAAGCAAGCATGCAGGTATGGCAGGCAGTGAAGAAAGCTAATGGCATGCTGGCCTTCATAACAAGAGGAATTGAATATAGGAGCAAAGAGGTCCTTCTGCAGCTGCATAGGGTGCTGGTGAGACTGCACCTGGAGTATTGTGTGCAGTTTTGGTCTCCAAATTTGAGGAAGGACATTCTGGCCAATGAGGGAGTGCAGCACAGGTTCAAGAGGTCTATTCCCGGAATGGCGCAACTATCATATGTTGAAAGATTGGAGCGATTGGGCTTGTATACACTTGAGTTTAGAAGGATGAGAGGGGATCTGATTGAGACATATAAGATTATTAAAAGATTGGACACTCTGGAGGCAGGAAGCATGTTTCCCGTTGACTGGTGAGTCCAGAACCAAACGACGCAGTTTAAAAATAAGGGGTAGGCCATTTAGAACAGAGTTGAGGAGAAACTTCTTCACCCAGAGCGTGGTGGATATATGGAATGCTCTATCCCAGAAGGCTGTGGAGGCTAAGTCTCTGGATACTTGCAAGAAAGAGATAGAGCTCTTAAGGATAGTGGAATCAAGGGTTATGGGGATAAGGCAGGAACAGGATACTGATTGTGAATGATCAGCCATGATTATAATGAATGGTGATGCTGGCTCAAAGGGCTGAATGGCCTACTCCTGCACCTATTGTCTATTATTGTGAAGCCTATATAATCTTAGCTGATGGTAATACTGGATAGGTCAGAATCCAGGGTGAAACCTAATTTCATAAACTACAAGTTTCCTTTTCATTTTTCTGTCATGTGGAGGTCAGCAACTGAACATACACACAAAGGCTGTCAATGTGTTTTTTAACACAAGAACATACAAGTTTATTATACAACAGAACACATGAATTACATTACATTAGACAAGAATGAGTGGAATAATCTCATTAAAATAATAAGAAAAAAATTAGCCCCTTTATCCCAAATTTACCCTCTCAGATGCTCAAAACTCAATAAAGAGTCATCTTTATTTTCATGTTACATCTTCTTGCTCAGTTGGTAAAGCTGTAGTCTGTTTCAATCCAGCAAATTTCTATTCATTCACTAGATGCTAATTTCTTTGGTTAAAGTCTTTCCTGGAGGTCCTTAAAACAAACTGCTCACTCAATTTAGTTGTCACTCAATATAGGATTCCTGAAGCCATGTATGCAGCATTCTTATAAGATATCTTCCACTGATAGCCCTGCAGCTTCATGAGTCTTGACCTTTCTTCTCACTGACTAAACACGTCAGTCGTTCTCTCCAGCTCTGAAAGCTTAAATACTGCTGACTGCACCTTTGCTCTTAAAGATCTCTTGTCCTTGAATGAAACTGCTTCTGAGATCTTCTTTTACTCCAGAGGTCTTGAAATTCAAGTCAGCAAACTTCTTAACTAATAACTCTCCATGTAGATCGTTTCCATTTATGAAATTGTATGGCTTACTATAAATGTTGTTTTGATCTCAATGTTCAAAATGATTATCTAACATTTTTAAAGAAAAATCAGATTTTTTCAGAACTGAAAAACCAAAATCTATTTTTTTCACTACTTTAGAATTGAGGCTCTCTAATAATAAATAATAATAATTGATATAAAAATCAACAAAACTATATACTGTAAATCTTTATAAAAAACCAATCTAATGTCTCAGGGAAGGAAATCTGCTGTCTTCATATGGCCTGGCCAATATTTAACTTCAAAACCACAGTAATCTGGTTAACTGTTAAGCACCCTCTGAAATGTCATGCAAGCCACTCAGTTCAAGAACAATTATGATTGTCAACAAATGATGGCCTTGCCAGAAAAGTTCACATCCCATGAAAGAATTAAGAGAAAATAATGCTTTTAGGTGTACCGTGAGATTTTTGCTTAAGAATATATTTTTTGTTTGTTCTTCTCCAGATCCCTTGGGTAAACTTTATAGCTTCCACATCAAAAATAAATCCATGTAAGAAGCAATTGTTCTCCAGGGAGTAATCACTGAATGATGTACAATTTAATCATTTCTTATCAGCATAGGCATGAATGCATTATGTACCTGGATATTGTAACTGCAATGACCTTAAAACTGTCATTTCTCAGTGAAACTGACTACAACTTCTCGTGTTTGCACATACACTTTTGGAGTCTTAATGGATGAAAATCAAATAGGAATCAATAATTTGATGTGAATTTCTACCTTTTCTCCAATTAGCTTAACTGTAAAACTCTTGAAGCTGTTACATTTTCTTGGAACAGGTATAATTGGATTTTTACCAGTATATTTAACTATAATTGTTGCCTACCAATTTCTCTTCCCTGAAAATGTTATTTTATTTGAGTTAACAAACTTCTCTATTCATTGTGGAAAATAGTCAATGCTGTTTTTAAAATGAACTTAAAAAATTTCTGAAGTTGATTTTGATGTTTTATCTTCTACTGTAATCCCACAAGTGCACGTTTTGTTATCAAAGAAATTTTGATTAAAAAGTCACAATATTACATATTAAACAGAAACCTCCATAAGAAAAGACATACCTTATTCTGTTATCTTAATGTTGCGTTTTCAAGTAAATCTTTGTATTACGTAAAGGACAAATAGTCGGTTAGGCATTTGCCATTGACAATGGAGCAGACATTTACAATCAAATCTGTTATAATCCATTGTACAAATTAGGACTGAGACAATGGATCCTATGATGACTGCAGTCATCAGTGTACTTCTGTTGGATAACTGACCTGCTTAGCGCACCAAAATCAGATAAAACCATTTAAATAATTCAATTAAGTTCCCTGGAAAGCTTTTGCATAACTAAAAGTAGTTTAGAGGCAAAGAGAACTTTTCTCTTAAAAATCTGCATATAGATTGCCTGAACACTCAAACGAAAAGAAACAGAATTGTGTTCTAACCCAGAATGTCAGAACTGTAACAACATTTTTCTCTAATTATGTTTTGACATCTGTGTCTTAAATTTCAATCACAATTGAGTCCAAAACTAAACTACAAGTAAAACCAAATAAAGATGCAATTTGATAAATGTAGAATGCAAGATGAATTGGTTTTTGAACTGGATGGTTGAAGGAAGAGCCAACTCTTAGTCAAACTAGCACCCACTTATGAACTCTTTACACGTCACTAGTTTTCATCTTGGCTTTTCATGTTCTTTCACATGTTGAGTTTCTCACTGTTGTTGCAAGTGAACTAAGCACCTGTTTTAAAAAATTCTCAAGGTCAGGTTCGTAGGAGAGTAGTCTGACACAGAACAAACGACCAAGAGGCGAGTCTGCTAGAATATGAGCATTTTATTCCCCGCAGCGCCGCCACAACCAGGTCTCATACTTACAACAGGTCTGGCTTATACTCACTCTACATGTTACCGGAACTGGGAGCCGTCAGTTCTCGTAGAGCAGTTGCCAACAACCCACGCTCGGCGGTTAAACATAACCCCGGAGCAGACTCACCGAACTGGAGACTTTTCCAGCTGATATACTCTTTTCCAGATATAAACATTCATGTGAACAGCAGAGCAAGGCTAAAAAACACATTCCATTCTGGTTACATACAGATAAGAAGATTCACACGGGAAGGTGTATAACAAGATTCACACGGGACTAAGCGACACCTTCCATTTTCGGTTAGAGCAGAGCAAGGCTAAAAAACACATTCCATTCTGGTTACATACAGATAAGAAGATTCACACGGGAAGGTGTGTAATAAGATTCACACGGGACTAAGCAACACCTCCATTCCGGTTAGATTCACACATGTATTGGGACATAATTTTTAACCGTTTCACCACATTCCACTGCTTGGCCCAATACATGTGTTACATTATGATTCACACATGTATTGGGACATAATTTTACACCACAGCACCTTATATTAATGGACCTAGCTCTATTTGACCAAATGTCTATACCTAACCATATACTAATGTATTCAATAATGTAACAACTTCTTTGGTAAATTATGATTTGTGTTACCATATCCACTACTGCAAAATTTTTTTAAAAATTGAAAAATGTATGTGGCTCAGTAAATACTAAATAATGTGAAGTTTTATTTCTCAGCAAGTGAACACATGGAACAATGGTTACATACAGCTTGCTTAGTTCAATCAGTGCAACTTGGCTGAACAATAGAAAATAACGAGGAACAAGTCTTCCTCTGCATGCTAGTAGTTGTCTTACCCGCAAAATACCTCAAATTGTCTGACTAAAATTGAGACCAAGGCATACAAAGTTCCATATCTGATCAAATTTAGATTGTATTTTCGTGAAACACATATGATAATTGATTATTATTCTAACATATGATAGATAGTTAGCTCAATCTACTGTATTTCAACAGTTTTTGGTTGTTGCATTTACTCATTTACCCAATCATTGTTCATAAGCTCACTGAGAAGATTATACACTTTGTAGTGAAATATTTGTTCCAACAAATTTGTGATGTTGAAAAATAAATTAATTACAAAGTATACTTCATAGATACAGGTAACTTGATCAAGATCCCGAAAATCATGCAAAAAACAACTCTCTAACAAAATAGCAACTCTGTCAGCAGAGATGAATTCAATCATTTATTTCTGGTACAGGCAGTTGTGCCAAAGAATTGCAGCCAATATTCCAAATGTAAAGTTATTCATGACCTCAAAAAAGTGAGTTGACCTTCCTCAAACCCAAATGCCATCATAACGTAGCCAAGTTACAGCTTCATGTTAATTGGAAATGAATAAGCAGTAATGGTTAACTAAATCTTTTGGATCTTCATCTAAATAATAGTTATCTCTTGATCATGCACATGTTGTTCCAATATGTAATAACCTACACACGGCTGAATTAAATGCCATCTGCCATTCCTCAATCCATTTGTGTAATTGGTCCAATTTTTGAAGCTATCTATCTACCTTATACTGACAGTATATTTTGCAAATTACCTTGGTATCATCCATTCATTTTATAACAAAAAGCACTCTCCTCAAAATTTGCTTTGAATGATGTGAATAGTGAGTAGTTGCAAATAAATCCCTGTGGAATGCTTTAGGTCACTGCTGGACACAGAGTGTTTCAATCATAGAGAAAAAATTAAGCCAAAAAGGTGATTAGGAAACAAATGAGTAAATTTTTTTAAAATGCAATTCCATTTAATCTACCTTTAACAAATCAATGACAAAAAGATAGTTGGTGAAAAAGGAAGATGTCAGAACTACAATTACCTTCTAGTCCCAGTGCAACTAACTGCCACTTAGACATGACAATCGAATAGATAGATTTTTCACTTACTTCATAATTCTGTCACATATGTAGAATACTATGCACTGCAATAGAGCTTCTTTGTCTGCTCTCTATGTTGGTTTATGACTGAAGTAACTGAAGCAATGAACCTTGTGGATCAACTTGTTTTTGACTATTTTACATTTCCTTTCAGCTGCTCCTGAACTAGCTTTATAACTTTGCTGGAAGTACAGCATTTTATTTATTCATTCTTGAGTTTTAGCATCTCTGACAAAAACACTGTGGATTCCCATTTGTAACTTTACCTGAAACCAGAAAGCAGCTTCTTGAATCGCAACAGTGGTGCATGGATATCCACAGTGCTGTCATGGAGGAAGACCCAGAGTATTATAATGGAGTGCAGGGAAACTTGTAGTTGGTTGTGTTTTGATATGGCTGTTACCATTCTTTTAGGCGAAGGTTTGGAAGGTGCTGTCAAAGAGGTCTTGGCAGTTCACCCTGTATATGTTACCCACTGCTGTTACTGTGTACTGACCATGGATGGAGTAAATGTTTAAGGATGGGGTGGCAATCAAATAGGCTGTTTTGTCCTGGACAGCATTAAGCAGCTTGTTGGGTGCTTGATTGGCGAGTATTCCAATAAATCATCACTACACTGCAACCCTCCAGGGTGACAGATTGAGCTTGTACACATTAGAGTTTAGAAGAATATTATTGGAACATTTTAGAACTTTGAGTGGACTGAATGATGTGGATACCAGGAGGATGTTTGCTCTGAGATGATTGACTCTAACTAGGGAAGCAATTTATAAATATGAGTTTTTTCTATTAAGATAGGCACAGGGACAATTATTTTCTCGATGAAAGTTATTACCCATAAAGTCATAGAGATATTCAGCATAGAAACGGACCCTTCAGTCCAACTTATCGATGCTGACCAGATATCCTAAATTAATCTAGTCCCATTTGCCAGCAGTTGGCCCATATCACTGTAAACATTTTCTATTCATGTCCCCATCCAGTTGCCTTTTAAATGTTGTAAATGTACCAGCTTCCATGACTTCTTCTGGGAGCCCATTTCATACACACATCACTCTCTCTGTGAAAAAGTTGCCCATTAGGTCCCTTTTAAATCTTTCCTCTCTTACCTTAAACTTACGCCCTCTCATTTTGGACCCATCCATCCCAGGGAAATGACCTTGTCTAGTTATTCTATCCATGACCCCCTCGATAAGGACAATCCTCAGCCTCCAACACTCCAGAGAAAATAGTCCCAAGCTGTTCAGTCTCTCCCAATAGCTCCAACTCTCCAACACTAGCAACATCCTTGCAAATCTTTTCTGAACCTTTTCAAGTTTGACAAGATCCTTCCTATAACAGGGAGACCAGAACTGTATGCAGCATTCCAATTGTGGATTAACAATTTCCCATACAGCTGAAATATGATCAGCCAGCACCAATGCTCAATGCACTGACCAATAAAGGCAAGCATACCAAACATGTTCCTCTCTAACCTATCTACCTGCGACTCCACTTTCAAGGAATTATGAACCTGTACTCCAAGGTCTCTTTGTTCAGCAACACCTCCCAGGATATTACCATTAAGTGTATAAGTGTGGCCCTGGTTTGCCTTTCCAAAATGCGGCACCTCACATTTATCTAAATTGAACTCCATCTGCCACTCCTTGAACCAATGGCCCATCTGATCAAGATCCCATTGTACTCTGAGGTAACCCTCTTAGCTATCCACTACACTTCCGATTTTGGAGACATCTGCAAATTTACTAACTATATCTCCTATGTTCACATCCAAATCATTTATATGTTCCAGTCTGAACAGCAACCCTCCACCACCACCCTCTGTTTTCTACCTTTAAGCCAGTTCTGTATCCAAATGACTAGTTCTCCCTGTACTCATGAGATCTAACCTTGCTAACATGAGGAACCTTCTCGAACTCCTTACTGAAGTCCATATAAATCACGTCCACTGCTCTGCTATTTATAAAATCTCTTTTGGACCTTCATCAGCTGTGGGCAGATGCTGGGTCATTGAATTATTTCAAGATTGATTTTGATAGATGTTTGATAGACAACGGAGTCAAGGGTTATCAGGGCAGGCAGGAATGCGGACTTGAGACAAAATAAGATCAACCATGGTCTTATTCAGCCTGCTCTGCCATTCAATGTGACAAATGATTGACTCCTATGCTAATAGATACGTGTAAATCCTGTTAGGGTAATTACAACACTCTCCATTTGAAGATGCTTTGCAGACCTTACTTTTAAACAAAATAGGATAAAATTATAAGTTTGGGAATATTATTTATTCTACACTTTTTTTTGCATAAAACAAACATTCATAATACAAGGATACATGCAGAATTATTGAAAAACAGAAAAAGAGCAAACCACTTCCTCAGCATTCTTTTTTTCTACTTTTCTGTTATTATTCATTTCGATGCTTGTGGAAAGTTATTGATTTTATAAGAGGGAAAGTAGAAAAAGATTGATTAATTAAAAAATATCTGATTATTAAATAATATGTCTCATTATCAGGGAAGAAAATAATGTAACATTTCCCCCTGAGTGGTCAGATCAACAATATATTTCAGGTTATATTTGTTCATTTATTAGTAATAATCAGGCAAATATCTCAGAAATTCTTTGTGTGTTGTTAAGGACTGGGTCAGGCCACTCAAAACATTCTTGAACAGGCAGCCCCAGACCATAACTTTGCAATTTGTTTCGGTAAGTGTACAGTGAAAATTACCCAGAGTAAGATAGCCAGGTTGACAACTAGATTTTAAAACAGACAGAAATTAATTCATAAAATTACACAATGAAACACCAAGAACAGAATAAAGAATCCCTACAGAACTCAACCTATCCAACTAGACTTAATTATGCTCTTCCGAATATACGTAACAATCCCAATAAGCAAACTCCCTTTAGAAACCAGTGTAAATGGAACACATGCTTACAGGTTGACATTGAAGGGCAAAAAAGAGAGATAGCATTTCCATACAGCTCCCTGTTTAACTTCCAGCCAGTTAAAGACTGAACTAAAACTGCTCAGCTCTGCCAGAGAGCTGACCACTCCCCTCTCTTTATACAGATCTCTTCTAAAACATGACCACTTTGGCCTGAAGTCCCATCTGTTTACATATAAAGAAAAGGCCTCTCAAAATCCTTTTCATCTCTGTATCAAACCAGACTGATCGGAGCCCAGATTGGTTTATTACACCTGTGAAAAAAATCAAGGACAGAGTCTCCTTGAGCCACGGAACAGCTTTTAGGGGGGAAAAGGGACTAGCTTTGTGGCAATGTCCGTTACAGCCTGTTGAAAGACATTGATGGTACAATGGATATTTTTTGGTTGACAGATTAAAGGGGAGAGGTGTTCTCCCTCAACTTAAATAAATACCTCCAGAAGGAATAGGCAAATCAAAATTAACAATAGATAGTCTGGCAATCATATAATGAAAATGTTGAAGTGGGAAGGGAAACTTCAATAAGACCATGAACATTATAATGGTGAAGGCCAAGATACCAAGATGTTGGTACAAAATGTAGAGCCCCCAAGATTAACAGAAACATACACTTTGTGGGATCACAACTGAATAGAGAGAAAAGTTAGGGAATTGGTTTAACTCAGTTGGCTGGATTATTGGTTTAGAGAGCAATGTGAAGTCAACAGCTTGGATTCAATTTGCATCACCTGTTTGAGGTGGAGAGGAATTTCTTAAGTGTGTACAAGACAAGTTTCTGATTCAGTATGTGGATGTGCCTACTAGAGAAGATGCAAAACTTGACCTACTCTTGGGAAATAAGGCAGGGCAGGTGACTGAGGTGTCAGTGGGGGAGCACTTTGGGGCCAGCGAACATAATTCTATTTGTTTTAAGATAGTGATGGAAAAGGATAGACCAGATCTAAAAGTTGAAGTTCTAAATTGGAGGAAGGCCGCTGAGATCTCCTTACAAGTTTGTTTCTCAATTTCCCTTTGACTATTGGGAGGTCTATAATATAATCCCAATAAGGTGATCATCCCTTTCTTATTTTTCAGTTCCATCCAAATAACTTCCCTGGATGTATTTCCGGGAATATCCTCCCTCAGCGCAACTGTAATGCTATCCCTTATCAAAAATGCCATTCCCACTCCTCTCTTGCCTCCCTTTCTATCCTTCCTGTAGCATTTGTTTCCTGGAACATTAAGCTGCCAGTCCTGCCCATCCCTGAGCCATGTTTCTGTAATTGCTATGATATCCCAGTCCCATGTTCCTAACCATGCCCTGAGTTCATCTGCCTTCCCTGTTAGGCCCCTTGCATTGAAATAAATGCAGTTTAATTTATTAGTCCTACCTTGTCCCTGTCTGCCCTGACTGTTTGAC
>NC_057724.1:23201530-23236918 GCF_004010195.1 Chiloscyllium plagiosum
GGCCACTGCAGCGGACAGCTGAAACTGACAACCGGGAGCGGCAGGGACAGGCCACTATAAATGCCGGAGGAAACACCACAGAAGCGCTTCACAGGAGGCTCCCAAGCACTGAGGATGTCACCTAGACAGGGGATGAAACGTTTGCAACAAAAACTTCCAGCTCGGCGAACAGACCCACAGCAACGAGCACCCGAGCTACAAATCTTCTCACAAACTTTGAACATCACACTCTGTGTGAAAACATTACATCTTAGGTCCCTTTTATATCTTTCCACTCTCACCTTAATCCTATGCCCTTTAGTTTTGGACTCCCCTACCCTGGGCAAAAGACCTTGACTATTCACCCTATCCATGACCCTGATGATTTTATGAACTTTTATGTGGTCACCCCTTAGTCTCCAATGCTCTAGAGAAAATAGCCCAGCCGACTCAACCTCTCCCTATAGTTCAAACCCACCAAACATTGACAACATTCTTGTTGAATCTTTTCTGAACCCTTTTAAGCTGCACAACATCTTTCCTATAGCAGGGAGATCAGAATTAAATGCAGTATTCCAAAAGTGGCCTAACCGATGTCCTGCAGAGCTACAACTTAACTTCCCAACTCATATACTCAATGCACTGACCAATAAATACAAGTGTATCAAATGCTTTCTTCACTACCCTGTCTACTTATAACTGCACTTTCAAGGAACTATGAACTTGCTCTCTAAGGTTTTTTCATTCAGTAACACCCCCCAGGTCATTATCATTAAGTGCATAAGTCCTGCCCTGATTTGCCCTACCAAAATGCAAGACCTCATAGTTATCTAAATTAAACTCTATCTGCCACTCCTTGGCCCATTAGATCAAGGTCCCATTTAACTCTAAGGAAATCTTTCTCGCTGTCCACTACACTTCAAATTTTGGTGTCATCTGAAAATTTACTAATGATACCTCCTATACTCACATTAAAATCATTTATATAAATGACAAAAATCAGTGGACCCAGCAACGACCCTTGTGGCACACCACTGGTCACAGGTCTCCAGTCTGAAAAGCAACCATCTACCATCACCCTCTGTCTTCTACCTTCAAATCAGTTATGTATTCAAATGGCCACTTCTCCCTGTATTCTATGTGATCTAGATCTGATTTGATGTTGTTCTGATTTTTGAAACCATTTATTATCTCATATAATTCTACAAGATCAACTTGTAGTTGGTTCTCATGAAAATTGAAAACTGATTATTTCTCCAATGCTTTTTTGACTCAGACCCGCCTGCAGTGGATGCCAACATCATAGCTCTTCTCTAAATTACCTCCAAAACTGCAATGTCTTGTTGTACGGAAATGGGTGGAGAACTGAAGATAAATAAGATTGGTGATTGACTGAACCTTTCTCAGAAGTATATCTCACTGTCTAGTTGAGTAATTAAGCTTTGTCAATTTATGTACTTCAGTTAATCAGAATAGGCATAGTGAAAACTAACATTCCATGACATTGTCCTTTAGTTTCCTCATTGTCATTTACATTAACTATTGTCATCTTCCTGTGCACACTACTTCACCCTTGTCTGTATTTATTTGAATGTGCTATTATTCTAGCTTATAGTTCATGATCCATTTTCTCAGTTTTAACTAGATTGGGTTGTCTATACATTTCACTGGCTTGCAGTGAGATTCTGAAAATTTGATATTAATGCGAGTTAGAAATAATAGATGCCAAACTGAAAACCCTGGGGCTTTTCCCTTCATCCTGTTACAGTTTTCCTAACAACTAACAACTGATTTGTGCCCTTCAGCAATTTCATATCTATTCCTAAGTATTACACAGGATCTCACAAGATGCAACAAATACCATGCAGCCATTAAGTAATGAGCTATCAACTACCTTTCAACATTGTGGTTAATATATGATTTAACACTGGATAACTGTTCAATTAAGGCATGTTAATTTTTATACTATTTGAATCCAAGCTTATCGATATGGAAGTAAAACTGCCATTGTAATTATAGAGTCACAGAGTCCTACAGCACAGAGACAGGCCCTTTATCCCAAACTAGTCCATGCTGACTAAAATATCCATCCACGCTAACATCATTTTCTTGAACTTGGTTTTATCCTTTTAATCCTATCTTTTCCATGTATTTGTCCAATGTCTTTTAAATATTGATAATGTACCTATCTCAACCACTTCCGTTGGCAGCTCATTCCATATGCGTACCACTCGCTGCGTAAAATAAGTTGCCCCTCGGATTCCCTTTTATTTTTTCCCCATTAACCTTAAACTGATACCCTCTAGTCCTTGATTCCCAACCTTGGGAAAACGACTGAGAGCATTCATCCTATCCATGCCTCTATAAGGTCTCTCTTCAGCCTCCTATGCTCGAAAGGAAAATGTCTGAGCTTGTCCAACCTCTCCCTATAACTCAGACCATTGAGTACTGGAAACATCCTTGTAAATTTCTTCTTCAGTATTTCCAGTTTAATAACATCCTTCCTATAGCAAGGTGATCAAAACTGAACACAATACCCCAAGTGCGACTTCACCAATGTCCTGTACAACTGCAACATAACTTCCCAACTTATATACTCAATTCACTGACTGATGAATGCCAAAAGCCTCCTTCACTGCCCTGTCTACCTTCACTTTCAGAGAACTGTGAACCTGAATTCCAAGATCCCTCTGTTCCACTACACTCCTTAAGGCCCTACCATTCACCATGAAACTCCTATCATGATTTGACTTACCAAAATGCAAGACCTCACACTTATCTATATTAAACTCCAATTTCTATTTCTCGGCTCACTTGCCCAGCTGATCAAGATCCTGCTGCAATTTCTGTTAACCTTCCTCACTGTCCACGATACTGCCTATTTTAAATTTACTAATCATGCCTTGTACATTCTCATCCTAATCGTTGATATAGATAACAAATAGCAATGGGCCAACACCAACCCATGAAGCATTCCACTAGTCACAGGCCTCCAGTCCGACAAACATCCTTCCAATATTACCCTCTGCTTCCTCCCATCAAGCCAATTGTATATCCAATTTACCAGCTCACCTTGAATTCCATATGGTCTAACCTTTCAGAGCAGCCTTCCATGGGGAACCTTATCAAAGGCCTTACTGAAATCCATATAAACTACATCTATCACCCTGCCCTCGTCAACCTTCTTGATCACTTACTTGGTGACCTCTTACTCACAAAGCCATGCTGACTACTCCTAATCAAATCCTGTCTTTTCAAATTTATATATATCTTATCCCTCAGTAACTTACCCACCACAGATAGTTCCCGGGATTTTCTTTGCAGCCCTTCTTGAATAAGCACAACATTTGTTATCCTCTCATCTTCTGGGAACTCAGCCGTGGATAACAATGATGCAAAAATATCAACTAGGACCCTGGCAATTTCTTCTCTAGACTCTTGCAGTGTTCTTGGATAAATCCTGTACTGTGATATGGACTGTCCCTAAGATATCACCAGAAAGTTCCCAAGTCCGCATGTCTTTTTCCATGGTAAACACAGAGAAGTATTCATTGAGAACCTCGTTCATCTCCTGCGGTTCTACACATATGTATACTTTGGTCCTTGAGGGATCCTATTCTCTCTCTGATTATTATTTTTCTTTTAGTATATTTAAAGTACTTCTTTTGATTCACACTAATCGTCTCAGCCAAGGTGATCTCATAACCACCTTCTTCACCTTCCTGATTTCCTTCTTCAGTAAACCCCAGTATTTCCTATATATTTCCAAGGATTCCCTTGATCGCAGTTGCTTGTACCTGAACCACACCACCTTTTTTTGGTCAATGCCTCAATTTCTCCTGTCATCCAGGGTTCCCTATTCCTACCAATCTTGCCCTTCACCCTCACAGGAACATATAGATCTTGAACTCTAGCTATCTCACTTTTAAAGGCCTCCCACTTGCCGGATGTCCCTTTGCCTACAGACAAACTATTCCAATCAACACCTACAAATTCCTGTCTAATTCCATCAAAATTCACCTTCCCCCAATTTAGAAGTTGAACTTGTGGACTAGTTTTGCCCCTCTCCATAACTATTTGAAAATTAATAGAGGTATGGGCACTGGCCCCAAAGTGCTCGCCCACGGTCACCACCATCACCTGTCCTGCCCTAGTTCCCAACAATAGGATGAGTTTTGCCCCTCCCCAAGCAGGACCCTCCACCTACAGCTTGAGGAAACTTTCTTGAACACACTTAACAAATTCCATCCCATCTAAACCCTTAACACATTGACAGTCCCAGTCTATGTGAGGAAAATTAAAACCCCCTACTATGACAACACTATTGCTCCTGCAAGTTTCCCCAGTCTCCCTGCATAGATGTTCCTCTAATTCCCATTGACTATTTGGGGGCCCATAGTATAATCCCATTAATGTCACCATCCCCTTCTTATTTTTTAGTTCCACCCGCAATCCTTCAGTTATTTCATCTCTGACTACTGCTGTGATACTCACCTTAATCAAAAATTCAACCCTCCTCCCCTCTTTCCAGCACCTAAAGAACCTGTACCTTGGCACATTAAGCTGCCAGTCCTACCCCTTCCTTAGCCATGTTTCTGTAATGGTTATAATATCCCAGTCCCATGTATCCATCCATGCACTAAGTTCAACAGCCTTACCTGTCAGCCCTCTTGCATTGAAATAAATGCAATTTAACCCAACAGGCATTCCTTGCTCCCTGTCAAGTTCCAGCCTGATCTGTCTCTTCAGTTTACTATTTCTGATTACTGTATGTCCTTCAAGCTTGCACTGTCTCCCTGATGCTGAGGATCTCACCCTCCCCACCAATCTAGTTTCAAGCCTTCTTTGTAGCACTCGCAAACATGGCCACTAAGATATTGGTCCCCCTCCAGTTCAGGTGCAACCCATCCCTATTGAATAGGTCACTTCTGCCCCAGAAAAGATCCTAATAATCTAAAAATCTGCTGTCTCCCTGATGCTGAGGATCTCACCCCCCCACCAATCTAGTTTCAAGCCTCCTTTGTAGCACTAGCAAACATGGCCACTAAGATATTGGTCCCCCTCCAGTTCAGGTGCAACCCATTCCTATTGAATAGGTCACTTCTGCCCCAGAAAAGATCCTAATAATCTAAAAATCTGAATCCCTGCCCCATGCACAAGTTCTTTAGCCACACATTAATCTGCCATATCCTCCTGTTCGTACCCTCACCAGTACGTGGCACTGGAAGTAATCTGGAGATTATCACTGGCCAGGTCCTGGTTTTTAACTTTTTTTCTTAGCTGTCTCTAATCACTCTGTGGGACTTCATCCCAGCTTCTACCTATGTTATTTGTGCCAATGTGCACAATGGCTTCTGGCTGTCCACCCTCCCCATTGAGAACATTCTGCAGCCACTCTGTAACATCCTGAAACTTGACACCTGGAAGGCAACACACCATCCTGAATTCCTGTTTGCAGCCACAGAATCTCTTGTCTGTCCCTCAAACTGTCAGGTCCCCTATCACAAAGGTCCTGTTTGCCTTTACCCTTTCCTGTTGTGCCCCAAAACCAGACATAGTGCCACCAACTTTGCTACTGCTGCTTTTCCCTGAATGGTCACTCCCCACCTGCCGACACTCCCCCCTTCCTCGCAGGATGCCTTGCTGAGGTCCTCCTTCTGGTAGTAGTGGCTGCGCTGATGCAACTCCACAACTTTTTATAAAAATTTACACAGGCAGATTTTTTTCCACGTAAGTGAGTTGATCAGACTAGATCTTCACACTGCCTCTGTCTCGAGATTGCTCATGGACTAGTAATAGATCCAATATATTTGATCGGATTTGTCTCACTGCTCTGACCTTGTGGGGAGAGGTTATTCAGGTACATCGGAACAAAACTGACAGAAATAACTTAGAGTATTCCTTTGTCAGAACACAGTAATTTATACTAAAATGAAGACAAAACACAATATCCTTCTGAAGAAAGTGGAATTGATCGATTTTACACATTATTGATTACACATGATTAATCTTATTGCACAGGCTAAGAACATCAACATTTTGAGAAGCAACGTTCCCATTTCTACTTGCAATCTTTTACCTCATGTGTTTTGCCCTTGTCCTCCAGGAGAAATGACTAGACTATCAAACTATAAATGTTTCTCTCTCAAAATAACTTCACTAGTCACCCATTCTAGAGAAGCTTTCATTTCCTTCCATATCTTTCATGCCATTTAAATTATCCATTTTATTTACAATTCATGTGCATTACGCAGACCTGTTTTCTAATTTATTATACTCTTGCTATCCTTATGCTTGGTTCCATGCCACAGTTGTGATCTCAGTTATTATTTGTGGACTTGTTTAAATTTTTCTGAACTAATTTGTTATTTCATCTACTGATCTTTAAGTTTCAGCTTTGTCTTCACTGATTCAAAAGTGATTGAATGGATATCTCTGAATTCTTGTGGCTCTTTCTGTTCTCCATGGTAAATGCCATTGCCGGATATTAGAGTCACCTTAAGATGCAAAAAAAGTCTCCTTTAGTTTGCCGTAATTCAAACATGTATAATGACATTTCTTCTGTAATGTATCATCAAAATTATAATCAACATAATTAAGGCTGGTGATACACTTTCGAGTTTTCCATATGTTAGCCCAAACAACATACAGTAGTGCCTTGACTTACGAACTTAATCTGTTCCGGGACCCAGTTTGCGAACCGAAAAGTTCGCGAACTGAATCAATTTTCCCATTGTTCGGATATTTCCGGAGTCTTTTCTCTTTTTTGTCTCTTGGAGGTTGGTGATGCCAGAAGAAAACGATCCAGAGAAACTTGTTTTTTTCTTTGTTGCAGAATTTTCCGAAAATGAGACATCACATTGTCATTTAAAATGTTCACTGCTCTGCTGGTCACAGTTTTGTTAGGGTGATGCCTCTCAACAAAAGCCTACACTTCACTCCATTTGCTACAAATGTCTTTGATTTGAAGACTTGATACATCTTCCCTCTTTTCTTCCTCCTCTCCAGAATGCTCCTGCTGCATAACCTTCACCAGCTCCTGTTGCAATTCAACAAGATCTTCTGTGCTGAGTTCTTGTCTGTGGTCCTCCACCAGCTCCGCCACATCATCCTCATCGACCTCCAAGCCCATATTTTGGCCCAGGGTCATAATCTCGTTCACTACATTTACTGATGTCTCCTCCTCAAAACCCTCAAAGTCTCTCTCAGGTACATAATCTGGCCAATGTTTCCTCCAGGCCGACTGCACCATACGGAAAGAGACCTCGTTCCATGCCTTATCAATAAGGCGTATTCAGTGGAGGATATTGAAGGGGTCCTTCCAGTACTGACCAAAGGTCAAATCTGTGTCGTTGGTGACCTGGAAACACCTGGCAAACAGAACCTTCGTATATAATTTTTTGAAATTTGCAATGACATTCTGGTCAATGGGTTGGATGAGAGGAGTGGTGTTGGGAGGAAGGAACTTTACTTTTATGAAGTTGTGTTCAATGTCCAAGTCTTCTTCCAAATTTTGAGGATGGGCAGGAGCATTGTCCATTACTAGAAGACACTTAAGTGGCAAATTATTTGTTTCAAGATATTCCTTGACAGCTGGTGCAAAAACTTTTCTGTCAACCATTCCATAAAAATCATTCGCGTGACCCAAGCCTTGCTATTCGCCCTCCACATTACCGAGAGTTTAGCCTTAAACACATTATTGCGTTTAAAAATGCGAGGATCTTCAGAGTGGTAGACTAATAGAGGCTTAAACTTGCAATCCCCACTTGCATTCGTGCACAATAAAAGCGTTAACCTGTCCTTCATTGGTTTGTGGCCCAGTAGTGCCTTCTCCTCTTGGGTTATGTAGGTCCTTTTGGGCATTTTAATGTGAGGATTTTCAGAGTGGTAGACTAATAGAGGCTTAAGCTTGCAATCCCCACTTGCATTCGTGCACAATAAAAGCGTGAACCTGTCCTTCATTGGTTTGTGGCCCAGTAGTGCCTTCTCCTCTTGGGTTATGTAGGTCCTTTTGGGCATTTTCTTCCAGAAAAGTCTGGTTTCATCACAGTTAAAAACTTCTTTGAGACATAACCTTCATCTTCGACAAACTTATTGAATTCCTTCACAAAGTCCTCCGCTGCCTTTTTGTCCGAACTAGCTGCTTCTCCATGCCTTATTACACTATGGATTCCAGTTCTTCAATGAAATTTTTCAAACCAGCCTCTGCTGGCTTTAAATTCTTCAATGCTAGCAATACTTGTACTCGGCGGTGTTGCCAACAAATCACGGTATATGTGTAGAGCCTTCTCGCAGATTATACTCTCGTTAACACTATCTCCAGCAAGCTCTTTTTGATTTATCCAAACTAATAATAATTTTTCAACCTCGTCTAACAATTTAGGCCTTTGCTTCGTTAAAATAGTCACTCCTTTAGCCACGTCAGCTGCCTTTAGTGCCTCTTTGTTCTTTAGGATAGTACAGATAGTCGATTTCGCCATGTCGTACTGCATAGCGAGATCAGATACGCGAGCACCATTCTCGTGTTTAGCTATTATTTCCTTCTTCGCTTCTACAGTAATACATTTAGGCTTCTTAATACCACTAACATGACCACTTTTCACTTTCACCGTGGGCGACACAGTGGCACAGTGCCTCACAACGCCAGAGATCCGGGTTGGAGTTTGCACATTCTCCCCGTGTCTGCGTGGGTTTCCTCCGGGTGCTCCGGTTTCCTCCCACAGTCCAAAGATGTGCAGATCAGGTGAATTGGCCATGCTAAATTGCCCGTAGTGTTAGGTAAGGGGTAATTGTAGGGGTATGGGTGGGTTGCGCTTCGGCGGGACGGTGTGGACTTGTTGGGCCGAAGGGCCTGTTTCCACACTGTAAGTAATCTAATCTAATTTCTTGGGAGCCATAATGAGGGCTAATTTAATGCAAAAAACAAAAAAAAGCGTAAGAATGCTTGGACGTTGGATGTTCACAGCGCGTGGGCGCCAAAGACGAACTGAATGAGATCACGAGGGGCCTGAGAGCTTTTGCGTTCAAAGCGCGCGTAGAAAAGCAGAACAATGACAATGAAACCACGGGCTTTTTGCGTTCGTACCTTCGTTCGTACCTTGAATTTCGTACGTACTTTAAAGCAAAATTTTACTTACAATCCTGTTCGCAAATCGATTTGTTCATGAACGGGGTCGTTCGTATGTTGAGTCGCTACTGTACATCACAAAGACTGAGTTCCCACTGAATCTGTTAGCTTGACATTTATTATCAACACTAACATTTTACAATGCTACAACATCACAGATTTACACAGATAATTTGTGTTCTGCTCTGACTGTTGCTGGCATATATTATGTAACTGATTGACTGAAGGTACTGCATCGACTCCATTGTGCAGAAAAAGTGACTGGGGTGAGGCGGATACCAGAACATCACATGTTCACATGTCATGATGCATATAACTGTCTCAAAAGTTCAAGTCTGTTTGGTCTGGAATCTATCCCAGAACAGAGATTCAGTAAAACTTGTGAATGGTGCCTACTGGTCTGCCTTACCTTGCATATCTGAAATATTTTTCTATCATGGCCAGTCCATCTTATTACAACTATTACTGTTCCTTTTTCACTGTTTTGTTTATCTGTCTGGAATGTGGTAACATAACAATTGGTTGGTCTGTAACATTTCTCAGCTAACTCCTGAATACTTTTGCAGACACCATGAACTTCCTCAGGGACACTCCAACACCAATACTGTAACTACTTCATCTAGCTTCTGCTTCACACAGCTTCCCCTCTCTGATTCCTCTGTCCTGGATATGTTCCAGACCAAGAGACACTGAAGTCACAGCTTGTAAACTTCAGTCAGGTATTCCTCTGTCCTCCTAGACTGTAAGCACCAACTACGAAACCAACTTGAAATCACAGCTTGAGGAAAACTTGGCTTGACTAAAAGCAATCTCATTCTGAAATCTACCCATAATAAACCATCATTCTCAGTTTCAAACTGGAGAGAAGGCTGACAACTTCAGAAGGCGCCTGACATCTCTAAATGGAACCACGTCTTCCTACTGAGTAGGAATGGAAGAAAGCGTGTTCCACCTACCTCACGAAAGGCAGGCATAACTAGAATACATATTGTTCTATTTTATTCTGTTGGGTCTGAATAAATTAACACTCATTTGAGTGCAGTAAGCACCACCCACCATGTAATGTAGAAACTGTTAAGAGACAGACCTGAGGCTAGTGTCCTAACTGACTCTTTAATAATGTAGATCATATTCACGTGATCAGTAAATATTCCAGAAATGCAAAATAAAGCTTCCTATTGTTTACTCCACAAGATGCTTATGGTTAGACAAAAAAAGTGCCTGTCTTTATTCACACTGCACCATCTTGGGCTTGAAGAAACCCATACTCTCAATCTGTGAGTGGTGGTGTGATGAGTGATAGTATTGTTCGAACTGTGGGACTAGTCACAACTTAGTGAACTGTGTTAACTCACTTTATATGTAAATGGTGCCAACTAATTGAACTATGACTTCAAGCTTATTTTTGACACTTAGAGATTAGATTCCCTACAGTGTGGAAACAGGCCCTTCGGCCCAACAAGTCCACACCGACCTTCCAAAGAGTAACCCACCCAGATCCATTTCCCTCTGACTAATGCACCTAACACTATGATCAATTTAGCATGTCCAATTCACCTGACCTACACATCTTTGGACTGTGGGAGGAAACCAGAGCACCCGGAGGAAACCCACGCAGACACGGGGCGAATGTGCAAACTCCACACGGACAGTCGCCCGAGGCTAGAAGCGAACCTGGGTCCCTGACATGGTGTGGCAGCAATGCTAACCACTGAGCCACTGTGCTGAGAGGGAAAAGAAACATACTGACCAAGAAAATGTCAAGATAAACAAATATTGCTGATGACAGCAAAATCCACAAAACTAGCAACAACACTCAACAAAAAATTCCACAGAAAGTATTTCACACATTACGGAGCTGCATTGGACAAGAGAAATCTGCAGCTCGAAGGCAGCACCACAGGGTGTATCAGGAGGGGTTGGGCTGTGGAAGCAGTCCCAAGTCTGCTTTGAGCCAGTGAGCCAATCAGGTAAAGAACGTGACAAACATCCCTTATACAAAAGGAGAAACCTTAAACAGCACAGTGATTCAGGCTGCAGAGTAGTAACTTATTTTTTTTTAAGTGCTGCAGAGAACCTGGACTTTTAGAAAGGTCTAAAAGTAAGAGAACCACAAGAGAGAACTCGTGTTCTGGGAAGCTGAGGAAACCAATAACTGAGACACGTAAAAGAGGTAATCACTGGTTAAAGAAGGACTCAATTCTAATGTAACACAGAAATTTTTTGGGAGACAGGAACAACATGATAGGAACTTAGTGAGACTCTGAAGCATGAGTAAACCTCCATTACAGCTGAGAAGCAGGGAAACAAAAATGTCTGTTACACTCATGAAGCATTGGAAAACCTCTATTGCAGAAGTAAAGCATTAAGAAAAAACTTTCAATTAAGTATAAAGAATGAGAACCACTATTTTTGTCAACGTTTTGGTAAAAGGTGATAAAATATCTAATCACATTAGAAACTATGGTATCAGAAATAGCATTGCAAGGAAGATTTAATTTCAAATGTGGGCCAAACAGAACACAAAACTGGACACGCTGGAGAAAACAATTGAACTATGGAATGGTTTCCAACCTAATGCCAGGATGGAAGTTGAACAAGTTAATATACTTCTGCACTCTATTGGGAGTATAGCAGATGACATTATTAATCAATGAGGGATAAGTTAAACATCAGACAAATCTGAAAAAGTATGGAAAGGTTTTGACAATCATTTCAGCCTGAAAATTGATTAAATTCTTGAAAGGCCAAAGTGTATTAAAAGAGTACAACATCCTGATGAAGCCATAGCAGACTTCATTAATGATCTTTGCAGGCTAGTGGAAAAATGTGACGATAGTGACTTCAGGTCAGAATTCTTAAGTAACTAGAATGTTGCATTGATCACTGACAAGCATTTCTTTTGTCAGATCTATTACAGGTAATGGCAATTTTGGACAAGTCAATTCTCTCAGTCACTAATAGGGCTCTTGTGGTGCAGTGATAATGTCCATACCTCTGAGCCAGGAGGGCTGGGCTCAAGTACCACCTGCTCTAGTGGTGTGTAATAATGCCATCTCTGAGCAGGCTGATTAGAAAATATTCCTTCAATCATTGGCACACTCTTGTGAGCACATTCAATGTGCCTTTTATGAAAGAACATAGGTTTAAGGCAAGAGGGAAAGACTTAAAAGAGACCTGAGGGGTAACCTTTTCACATAGAAAGTGATGCATGCATGAAATGAGCTGCCAAAGGAGGTGGTAAAGGCAGGAACAATTACAACATTTAAAAGGCATCTGGACGGGTAGATAAATAGGAAGGATGTGGAGGGATATGGGCCAAGTGCTGGCAAATGGGACAAGTTCAGTTTAGGATATCGGTCAGGGCAAATGAGTTGGACTCTATAATTACACACAAAAGGGGACAAAAACACTTTTATTCTACACAAGAACTATTTGAAATGATCATATAACAAATATCAAAACTAAGTATTCAACTCTTACCCTCCACAGCAATCTTGCAGCTTATGAAGGATCATCATATTTCCATGTATAAGTTGCTTGCTCAATCTGTACTGGATGTTTCTTCTTACTAACTTCCAAACACCTGAAGAGCAAAATTATGGTTTTGTTTTATATCCTTAGCTTCCAGCAGTTTTCAATGAAGTCACCAATGACTCATGTAAACTCCAACCTGCTTGTCCAATCTTTCCTCATCGGGCAAACTCCAGGTTTGAGTCAACTAACTTCGTTAAACCTCTTACAATGTGTTTATATTCATCCATAAGTAAAGTAATCAATACTGTGCAAAGTACTCCAGATGCAATCTTATTCAGTGTTGTATAACTGAAGTATAACCATCCTACTTTATGCTCAATTCCCTTCATGATAAACTAGAACATTCTCTTAGCTTGCCTAGTTACATGCTGTAACTGCAATGCCAACATTTTGCAATTCATACATGAGAACCTCAGATTCCACTGAATCTTAGAGCTCTGCAATCTTTCATCATTTAGTGAAGGTGCCTCTTTCTTTTGTTTTTAATGGACAATTTCAAACTTTCTCCACACTATAGTCCATTTGTCACATCCAAGCCACTTCCTTTAAGAATCTTGGATGGAGTCCATTCTGGACCTGGGTAGTTGTCAGTCCAAAGCTCCAACAATTTACTAAGTAGTATTTCTCCGGTGATTGTGATTTTCTTGATTTCCACCAGCCATTCCATTTCCTGATTTATCATGGCTTCTGGGATGTTTCTTGTATCCTCTACATTGAAGGCATGTGCAAAAGATCTGTTCAATTCATCTGCCATTTCCTTTATTAATTCTTCATTCTAATGTATGGGATCAGCACTCACTTTATTAATTCCTTTTATCTTTACATATTGATAGCAACTCGTTCTGTTTGTTTTTAGCTTTACTCACACTTTTCACTGCTCTTTAATAAGTTTTGGTTACGTTTGATGTTTCTATTCTGTCCAATCTTCGGATGTACCACAGCTATATTCTTTTTTTCAAAGTTTGATATTATCGTTAACATTTCTAGTTAAGCAAGGATTGTGAGGTTGTTGGAATTTTTCTTACTCATCAGAATATTGTTATTCTGAAATTTTCAAAATTTCTCCTGAGATGCCTGTCAGGGCATCTCAGTTGACCAATCCTTTAACCTAATTTGGCAATTCTCTCCAGACAGCTCTGTTTTCATTCCCGAACTGAGTCACCTCTCCACATTTTCATAATTTTTTGTCATTCATAAATGTCCAGACAAGCTGAAAGAACTCCAAACACAGGACTAGCTGCATGGAAAACAGTGTAATTAACATGCCATTGAGAGAACTAAGTGATTTCATAACCAATAGATCAGATCGAGGTTAAAAATCACACAACACTAGGTTATAGTCCAACAGGTTTATTTGGAAGCACTAGCTTTTGGAGCACTGCTCCTTCATCAGGTGGTTGTCACCTGATAGTGGTTCATCACAACCACTTGCTGAAGGAGCAGTGCTCCAAAAGCTAGTGCTTCAAATTAAACCTGTTGGACTATAGCCTGGTGCTGTGTGATTTTTAACTTTGTACACCCCAGTCCAACACTGGCACCTCCAAATCAGATCAGATTGAAGCTTTGCAGTTTTGCATATCCAGTCATGAATGGTGATGAACAATTAAACAACTAACAGGAAGTGGAGGCTTCAGAAGTATCCCCATCTTCAATTATGGGGGAGCCTAGCAAATATAAAATTTAAGGCTGAAATTTGATTCCAAATGAGTCTGTAATCCATCTCAACTTCCTGTTGAGGTCCTTAGCATCGCAGTTGCCAGTTTTCAACTAATTCAATTCACTCTGTGTGATATCAAGAGACACAGGATGCTATAAAGGTTATGGGCCCTTACAACATTTCACCAATATTACTGAAGATTGTGCTCCTGAACTAGTTTCTGCCAAGCCAAGCTGTTCCAATAGATTTCCAAATTTGCCATCTAACCAAAAATTGGCCCAGTATGTCTTTTGCGCAAAATGAAGGACAATCTAACTCGGTCAATTTCTGCCATATGTATAAACTCTGGATCAACACCAACATGATGGAAGAGTCATCAATTGTTATCAAACAGCACTTACAAAGGCATAATCCACTCGCTCACACTCAGTTTGGTTTCCTTAAAGGCTTCTCAGCTCCTGACCTTATTGCAGCCTGGGTTTAAACTGGATAAAGAGCTGAACTCCTCAGGTGAGGTGAAAGATAGCATTGACTCAGTACAGCATCAAACAAATCTAGAAAAACTCAAATCAATGAGATTCAGGGACAAAAAGTCTTTGCTGGTTGGAGTCATACCTGGCACAAAGGAAGATGATTGTGGTTGTTCGAGACCAATCATCTCACACTCAAGATGTCACTGCAGGACTGCCTTGAGTAGATATTTTCTGATCAATTTGTTCAATTGTAAATCAGCGCTATCAGCAAAATTTATTTTTTTCATTTCCAACTGCACTGCTGTCTCAGTTCTTCTGTTGCTAAAACCCTTCTCCATGGTGTTCCTACATACAGACTTGACTATTTTAATGTACTCTTAGCTGGGCTCTCACATTTTACCCTCCATAACGTTAAAGTAATCCAAAACCCTGCTGCTCCTGCATCTTCCTGTTCCAAATGCTATTCATCCATTCACCCCACCCCCACACCTGCAGAACTATATTGACCCCCATTTAAGAGATACCTCAATTTGGTCAATTAATGGCCAGATGACAGAATTGATAAGCAGATGTTTGGTTGGCCAAGAATCAGGTTCACTCCCTGATTTTTAGGTCAAAGGATATTATTTTTAGTGTTTTTTTAAATTAAGCACTTTGGAGAAATTGAATTACATTAATGGTTCTGCTTTAAGCTAAGTTGCAGGTGTTGTTAAATATTGACACTGTAAACTTAAGAATGAAGTAGTACCTTTACTATATAGGGAGGTATAAATTGTAATCTAAATAAAATACATTAAATAATTTGTAAATAGCTTGCAAACTCATTGTTCATCTCAGACTATGCAATTGATCTAACACCAATTAAGAGATGCATATCCAAAACGGGAAATAATTCAAATAAAACATTGTCGTATTGTGGAAGAAGCAATATTATATTTTTTGCTTTGACTTTAAAATGACAATTACCCCATACACCACAGGATCAGTTAAGGCTGCAGTTATAGTAATGCTTTATAAAAATAGCAAGCAATCTCATAATTTAATAGAAACTGGTTTCTGAAAGAAGGTAAAGTAATGAGCAATTAGACAATTTGCTGAAAGAGGTTACAAAAGTAATAACTGGAGAATAATGGAATAAATCAAATTGATATGAAGGTTAAGTGTACAATGGTACAAATGTTCTATATAAGTTTGATATTTTAAAGCACAAAGCAATAATTGTTACTGATTATAATGTTCAAAATATGCATTTTTAAGTAAAATATGAACAGATTAATGCCTTAGAGGCTTTGTTTAAACCAAGGTGGCCTACATTTACTGCATGAATGGTTTAACTTTTCCACATTTTGAAGTTGCTGTTTAACAGACCTACTGAGCTAATGAAAGTCTATGAATTTCATTTCACTTGAGGGACAGGCTTGACCTCGCAACAACTGGTTTTGAACAAATCGATGGCTTCTCCACAATGTTGCTAACAGAGGATCAATTTTTAACTATCTGTACAGAATCAGGAGACAACAATATATACGACACTTTTAATTTGTGATGGAAAGCTGTAGGCAAAATCTTAAACTTCTGAATAATGATGGAATGATCTAATTTATTTCTTGCTTGCTTGTCAGGTAAGTGATTTGTACTGTCCTTGTACAGCTGCTGTTAAACTGCTTTGGATACCAAAAACCTGCATTAATTAGCTTGGTAATGACAACGGTTGATAGACTACCATGATGGAAAGTGCAAAGGAGTTAGATTCGTGAGATGAGTTTGTTCACTGTTCATTTCATCTTCTGCTTTGTGTGTGCTGTTTCTAAAATATTTTGACTTGTGGTAGGGAGGATCAATTAGTTTTGTCAAGGAATCTAGCCAAAACTAATTTATTTTAAGGTAGTCACTATAATATTTGGCCTAATGTGGGCCCAATGAAAACATTGATAGTACCTAATTTTTTTTTTCAAAAAAAGGGCTTTCATTTATTTTGGAGTTGTGGAGATTTTCTATGAATGTTCACAATTCTGCACAAGGAAATCACTGACAAAATAGCAAAAAAACAAAGAAAATTACAGCACTGGAACAAGTCCTTCGGCCCTCCTCTATCTAAACCTATCACCTATTTTCTAAGGATCTATATACCTTTGCTTCCTGCCCATTCATGTATCTGTCCAGATACATCTTAAATGATGCTATTGTGCCCATGTCTACCACCTCTGCTGGCAACACGTTCCAGGCACTCACCACCCTCTGTGTAAAGAACTTCCCATGCTTTTCTCCTTTATCTTGCCCCCTCTCATATTGAACTCATGATCCCTAGTAATTGAGTCCCCCACCCAGGGAAAAAGACATTTGATCATTCCATCACTGCTAGAAATTCCATACAAATGCCACTACACAGCTCCCATTGAAAATTTAAGTTGCAATAACGTGATATTTAAGGCTTCAAATTTGGAATCCTTATATAAAGGCAATGGACAAGACTCAAACACCATAATCAGTGAATTCAATTATCTCGTGTGAGATGTAACTCAAGTGATTTTTTTTCCCGTGGAAGGTTAATTGCTTTCAAGAATTTCTTACTGTTGAAAGTTTACAAAATTGAAATCACAATGATAATATATAAATCCTACATTTTTGTTTTAGGGGTCCTGTAATGAAGTGACTGTGTTATTAACCAGGTTTAAATCCCATTTGTCCTGCAAGTGTGTCATAACTTGTGCAAACAGGTTGCTTGTTAAAATTGGCTTTCTTTCAATCTTTTGGTAAGTTCAATGATCTGTTCAAGGACGCAGTTTGTGATTATATATACGTTTGCATTCAATATACCATAGAGACAGGTCCTCCTGGAAGATTAAAGCATTAATTGTTTATGTGGATACAATGTCACAGCGTATACATATGGTTTGGATTCTGTTCTTATTGATGTTACCTTACACTGTGTAGCTGATAGACTGAAGAAACTATATTGACTCCATCACACAGTGATGATGAGGCAAAAACTTCTTATTGGATGTCACATTTCTTAATGTCTTAAAGATACAAACCTGCCTGATCTGAAATACATGCAACAGTCCTCTCTTTTCTCTTCAAAGCTTGGAAACCCTTTTGCTGACAAACATGTACAAGAATGAATAAATTCTTTCTAAGCTTCTAGATAAGTTCTGTTGTATACATGACAGATGTAGTTGTTGTGCAGTGACCAGGATGTTACAGTGTAGCTTCACTCTGTAGTGTGTTATCTGACATCACAGGTGGATGTATATAGTTTGTCACATATGTACGGTTATGTCGGGCATGTTGTCTTCCATGTCCAAGTCGTCATTTGTGTGATGGGGATTGACAATGTACAATTCATATATGTTTTCTTTTTACAGGACTTGACCATTGCTCATCACAATATCACCCAGGCTAGATGCAATAATGCAGTATCTATTCAGAAAATCATGGGTTTGGGGTTCAAACGAAAGCCTTGAACTATTATGCCTTGTCCTGATCAAATTGGGATAACTGTATACATTATGTGGAAGGGGTACAGGAGGGAAGAAGTGACATGAGGGCTGTCAAGAGGGCAAAACATCACCTAGACTAACAAATGGATTTAACATCATCATCTGAAAATTGTAGCAGGTTGCTGTACATTTAATGATTATGGATTTCATGGTATGAACAGTATGCTCTGAGACACCTTTCAACAGACTGTAGCAAGGCAAAAAGGCATTATTTTGAACACCAATTCACATATGTCTTAGAAGGGTGCACTTGTCTCCTGTAGACTGTTGTCAGACACAATCTGTTGACATACAAAATAAATATTGAACATGGAGAGGTTATCCTTGCTTTGGATACATTGACCGGTTTATGAATTAAAAATACTTTACCCAAGTGCTCTTGTCGTTGAGATGGGACTCAGGATTCAGTTTGCATTTCAACTCAATTTTATTAACAAAACATCCCTCATTAAAATGCTATGTGAGCACTTGCCAATTTCCCAAAATACTTACTCGCTATCCAACTCTACTTGTCTGAGGATATTACCAGCACTGATTGTTGTGTTTGAACTGGGTCCTTGGATTTTCCTTCCTGTCTGATGTAGGACTGGCTCATTCTCGTGAAGATAGGTTTCACAAGGGTCAGGACAGATCTTCTCTCTCTCTCTCTCTCTCTCCAGATGGTTGGAGCTCTGCTGCTCAGACAGATTGAGTCTTTGCTGAGTCTCCATTATGGGGCTGGCTTCAAAATGTGTGTTCTTACCTCCCCGTCGCACTAGACCTTCAGGAAGTTCTGTGGCTTCTGGTCATTGACTGGTCATGAACTGGGTTCAAATTATCCAATGGGGTTGCACCAATACCTTTCACTCTTGCAAGCCAGGAGGTGTAAAGTGCACCTACTCAGGCAGTCTCGATGCCAGAAGGTCTGATCAACACTTCTCCAAAACACAGCCCTTGAGCTAATTGTAACTGGTTTCCCTTGAACCTTTGGAACCTTTTTGGTTTTGGTTTCCATTATTCTCTGTAGTCAACCAATGCTGGTTGCTGTTTAATTTAGTTTGGCAAATGTTGTCAGATCTGATTCCTCTGACTGAGAATCAATTTAGAATGTCCAATATTGAGCATGTAGTCACTTGACACTCAACATGTCAATGACAATCTCATTGGTGGTATCTTCATTTTAATGTATAAAACGAAATCTGATGAAGTAGTCTTCAGAATATAATCATGTCTGTAAACATGGAAAATGAGTACAATCAGACTTTACAGCTCAGAAGAAATCTAAATTGAAATGAGAGGTTGATGAAATTGATGTACTTGATGAGTTGAGTACTATCATTATTATTGTCGGACTAATAATGGATTCCTCACCATGCTCCATATTTTCTGCATCCATGGCATGACATGTCTTGACATAGAGCTTGTGAAGTTACAACCTGTTTACCTTTGAATCTTACATTCTGGAGACTACTAACTCACCTCCGAGTTATCAGAATAAAGATACAAGCTCTAGGGCCTGATGATAGCTTTTGGGTCACTGGTTTAGGAAAAGCTTTTTGAACTAATGCAAGTGGTCATAGCTGACAAAGTTTGCTGAATCTGCTTGGCTTTGCTGTGACAAAACCATATGTGCAGTCTGCAATCTTTGATCTTGTAACTGATGGAGCTGTCATCTAATGGATGACATACAAATAACATACAGATCTGGGCATAGATGGTTCAGCTGTTTTAACAATGTGAAAGGTTTGAGGGGGTCCACCTAAATATCCAAACCAAACGTTAATGCATGGCATGTTGGATCAGTATTAATTAGTTAACACGTTGTTTTGTGGACATCATGCTGTGCCCACTTTCTGAGTATGTCTCATGTAACATACAGAACTGTGTGATATTTGCATTGACACCAGTATCAGTTTTGGTACACAATGCATGTTGGCCTTTCATTTTAATATTTATCACTTGGATGACGGCAAAGGCTTCAGCTGATCTGATGGATGTGGTGTGTCAAATCGACTACATAGAGGGTCTGCAAGTTGTTAGGTTGAGGTTACCTGTCAGATTTCATTGACACATTTGCATGCTATTTACAGTACCTTGGTCGAGTTCAATGAGCCAATCACTGATGTGATTTGTCGTATATATAGTAGTCCACATAAAATTTACCACAGACTCAGTTTATTCTTATTGAGACAGTTTATTGTCAACAGTATTTTTTAAAAAGGTACAATATCACAGACTTAGACACATAATCTGGATTTGTGCTTACTGATGTTACCATATATTATGTTGCAAACTGACTGAAGGACTATGCTGACTCCATTATATAGAAAGGGTGGCTGAGGCAAAACAGGTACACCCATGCTGCATTTTCACATATCATGATGTCACAGAACTGTCTTAAAGGTAAAGCTCTGAATGGTCTGGAATCTATGCCATAATCAGTAAAAACTTTCAAAACAATCAAGCCTGTTATGCAAAATGCACTAGGTTTAGATGTTCTCCACCTTTTTAGAGTTCCATCTGGCCATCACTTCTTTTTACAGCATGAGTGACATACCTGACAATGCTGTTATTTCGTAACAACAAAAACACAACTGTATTTAACTGCTGCTAATAGAATTGCTCAACATGAAGAATTAAGTGGTGTGTTTAACTTTTTATAGCTACACTTTGCTATGCTTCATGTGTCAAAGAACCATCTGAAAATTGAGCATGGGATGCAATAAAATTCAATGACATGGTATGGATAGCAATGTCATTGTCATATCTCATATATTATACAAATGCATGTTTACATTAAAATGCAAATGGATTGCAAAAGCCAAGTTTTATAGAATATTGTTCTGCATATGGAATCAAATCTGTTCTGAGCTAACTGGCATGAATTTGAATAAGCCACCGTTTATACTGTTACTGTTTTGATATCAGCTGATTTCATGGCTGGAAAAGCCAGATTCCATATAGAAACTTAACTGATTATATTTTGATTGGTTTAAATTTTAAGAAAATAGTCTGTCACTGAAACATAAGCATGCAATGCTGCAGAATTTGCTTTGCAATAAAATAAGAGTGTGTTAAAAAAGAAATGAAGATAACTTAGAATTAAAAAAAGGCATACAAACTGAAAATACAATTTAAAATAAAGTACATAATAAATTTTTCATAGTTCCTGAGGACGATAGGGCTGGTCTCATATTCAAGAGAGAGATGGTTGGTGGTAATTTAACCTCAGGATCATCATGCTTTAGGCAAGAGGCAAGATTTAGAAAGGTGGGACATTCATGGTAAACTCAATCAGTGTGGAATCAAACCCACTCTGCATTACAAACTAGCCATCCAACCAACTGAACTAACTGATCTGACCACAGTCTATCATAGACATGAGCATAAATGTACTCCTTTTTCAGTAACCTCTTCTGGGTTTAATCCCAACTTTTTATTCAGGGACTAACACTAACTGCTCACACTAAGGTAACCTAGTTCACTATATAACTTCCCTTCTCTGGAGCACTGATCCATACATTCATTATGTTCCAAGGACTTCACAGACCTTCCCACTTAAAGTTAAAAGTGAAACTAAAATTCTTTCTCTCTCAGCTATGGATGTTGCCCATAAATCTTTAAACAAAGTCTCACAAGTCTCTAACAAGCCTTGAGGTTCCTTTAATTACCTCATCGGTCACAAAAAAAAATTAAAAATAAAAGTATATATTAGTGTGCAAAAACCATTTTAATCTAAAGCCAAGCCTCAAAAACTGTTTTTGAAACAAAGACATTATGGCTGTAGAAATACAAGGTTATTATTTACTTGAGACATACAAAAAATACCCCAGTTACTAACTTAAAAAGCAGACATTCAAAATTATCGTGAACATTAAATATATGCAAACATAAATCACAATTTAGATCACATAACAGAGTAAAATATTTCCAAATGTTATCATTTGCTTTTAACATCTGGGATTTTCACAGATGGACATGGGTTTACAAAGGAAAAAGAATGCCTTAAGATCATCACAGAAATCATCTGACAACACAGGTTAGTCAACCTTCATGAAACTAATGAGGAATAAATAAAATTGTCCGAACTTAAAATTTATCAAAAGAGCCCAAAGACTAGCCACCCTGTCAGACATGAACAAATCTTCATGTATTGTTATTATATGGTCAGTTTCACATATCGTAGATGAATTATATCACCGAAATTATCGAGTTAGGAAACTATCAACCCTGAACGTTAAATTCAGGTTGTATTTAGAAAACCTGCCTTTGGTAGAGCTGAAGAAATGGAGTTGTGCCTGCAGAAAGCTCTTTCACCCACAAAAGAAAACACTCAGTGACAACATCAATTGGAGAAACATGCAAACTCCGAGAATCTAAAAATATCTGTTACATGCATTGCAGCTGAATATAAACAACTATAGTCAAAGGTTATAACCTCTATGCCTGAAGGACACCCTAAAACCTTTAACTGGATATTCCTTTCATTTTCCTTTTGTGTTGGACTCCCTTTTGTTTAACTTCATATCTGCACATATGTATGCTTGATATTGATTCTTTATTCTTATTATTATTTATTTTTCTTGAGGTTAGCAGATAATGGAATTTTTCTTTAAGTTACTCAAAACAACCTTGGAATTGAATCCCAACTGACAAATAGACACTGGGTAACTGCATTTCTATTAGAGAAAAGTACAGCATCTTGCTAAAATGTTCTAAATCGTGTTGTGGCCAATGATAAGATTGTAATGAGGAGAGCCAATTGATGTCCCCATGCCTAATCATAATACAGGGATTGTTATTTACATAAAACCAAAAGGTATTACACATTTTACCATTAAAACTAGCTTGACATTTTTATTCAACACAATATATGTTTTCAATTTTGACTTCTAAGGATTAACATTAATTTTTTCAGACATTTACAAATGCTCCTATTGAACATATTTTGTTTTCATTATTATTTTAATAGACTCTGTTAGCTACTTCAAGTGCAATTATAGTTTCTAATCGTTACTAAAATAATTTGAATTTATCAACATACTTAGAGGTATTCTCCTAAACAGACAAATGATCATTGATAATGTAGTCACAGTTTGTCACTACCCCTTCAATCACCAACGACAAATGTTTTACATGTCTACAGATTAATTTTGTCAGTGATATATGATGCCATTAAAATGGCATCAGCATGCGCAAAATATGAGAGCTCTTACAGGTTTGTACAACATATGTAAACATCTGAGATCATACAAAATTCAGTGTTTGTACTTGATGCATTCACCACATGTACAGGATATTACTCATTTTGTGCAATCAAACTAATGACAAATATTGTCTCTCTATTAACCGTATTCCTTCTTCTGCTCGGGTGGGATTTATTTTTAGAATATTTATAGCGTACATGAAATACTGTCAAGGTGTAATTTGCATTATAGTTTATGCAGCTGCTAGATTGGCTAAAACATCTGGATGAATTAAGAGAGTGGTGGACTACTATAAATTTTCAAATCTAAATTCCACTGGTAAATAGTTCACATTATACTGGATTCTCTTTCATTATTTGTGCATCATTTTTCTTTCACATGTCTAGCTTTGTCACGATATGGAGGCATTTTCAGGATAACAACTTGTAACTAGTGGTGTGCCACAGAGTTCAGTGCTGGGGCCACAATTATTTTCAATATATATTCAGGACTTGGAAATGGTGAGGACTGCAGATGCTGGAAGTCAGAGTTGATTAAGTGTGGAACTGTAAAAAGCACAGCAGGCCAAGCAGCATCAGAGGAGCAGGAGAGTTGACGTTTTGGGTCAGGACGCTTGATCAGGACTTAGATGAGGAAAGTCAATGTGCTATCGCCAAGTTTGCAGATGACACAAAAATAGGCAGGAAGGCAAGTGATAATGATGACATAAGGAGTCCATATTAGGGATTTGGACAAGCTTAAGTGAGTGGGCAAAAACTTGGTAGATAGAATATAATGTGGAAAAATGTGAGATTATGCACTTTGGTATAAATAATAGAGGAGCTGAAGATTATTTAAATGGACAGAAACTGCAAATAGCTGCAGCACAGAGGGATTTGGGGACTGGCATCTTTATGTTATGAAGCAAAAGGGCTTTCACCCAACATGATTGTCCAGAGTACTCCCAGTGACAAAATAAATGGTTTCATGGAAAAGATTTCAAAAAGTTAAACATTATATTGACTCTTGGCTTTTTGGTGATGCTTCAAGATAAAGATTATTGAAACATAAGAGTTAAATGGAGCCGAAATAGATATTTGTGATTCATGTTTACCCATGTAAAATATGACTGTTGCAGGTTTAATAAACCTATTAGAAATTGCATATGATGTCAAATTACAGACAAGGATTTTGACATTTCCACAAAGTTAGAAACAAATATTGTTAATTAGTCTTCTAATTAGGTTCGAGTAGAAAAGCATACAAAGGTTATATATACAAAAAAGGATTTGCAGCACTGAAAATCCAAGCTCAGCAAAATGATTAAAATGTATTTTTTGATTAGACTCAGCACATCGAAGTTCAATACAGTACACCTGGTCCTGCATTAGGTTTCGAATCTGGAATTCCTGAAACATAGTTAAAATTACCTTTTCTCCTATTGAATATGCCCTTGCATTTGCAATAGTTAGGAGAGCAGGCAAAAAAGTATCAAACTCAATGGATTTGGAAAGTGATGTTGAAAGAGTTTTGGTAAATTGCTTCAATATGTATCTTGAAACGAAACTGATCCACCCTAATCACATTGAATGGCAAATTAGACTGAAGAGTTTGAATAGCCCATAAGGAGTCATAGAGATGTACAGCACGGAAACAGACCTTCAGTCTAACTTGTCCATGCTGACCAGATATCCCAATCTCATCTAGTCCCACTTGCCAGCACCAGGCCTATATCCCTCCAAACCTTTCCTATTTATATACCCATCCAGATGCCTTCTAAATGTCGCAATTGTACCAGCCTCCACCACTTCCCCTGGCAGCTCATACCACACACGTACCACCCTCTGTGTGAAAAAGTTGCTCCCTAGGTCTCTTTTACATCTTCCCCTCTCACCCTAAACCTATGCCCTCTAGTTCTGGGCTCCCTCACCCCAGGGAAAAGACTTTGTCTATTTGTCCTATTTATGCCCCTCATGATTTTATAAACCTCTATAAGGTCACCCCTCAGCCTCTGAAAACAGCCCCAGCCTGTTCAGCCTCACCCTATAGCTCAAACCCTCCTGGCAACATCCTTGTAAATCTTTTCTGAACCCTTTCAAGTTTCACAACAACTTTCCAATAGGAAGGAGACCAGAATTGCATGCAATATTCCAAAAGTGGCTGAACCAATGTCCTGTACAGCCGCAACATGACCTCCCAACTCCTATACTCAATACTCTGACCAATAAAGAAAGCATACCAAACACCTTCTTCACTATCCTACCTACTTGTGACTCTACTTTCAACGAGCTATGAAACTGCACTCAAAGGTCTCTTTGTTCAGCAACACTCCCCACGACCTTACCATTAAGTGTATAAGTCCTGCTAAGTTTTGCTTTCCCGAAATGCAACACATCGATTTATCTAATTAAACTCCATCTGCCACTTCTCAGCCCATTGGCCCATCTGATTAAGATCCTGTTGTAATCTGAGGTAAGCTTCTTTGTTGTCCACTACACCTCCAATTTTGGTGTCATCTGCAAACTTACTAACTATAACTCCTATGTTCATATCCAAATCATTTACTCTTTCTTTGCATGCTTGCAAATGATACACCGTTCTGTTACTGCAGTTCGGTAGAGGGACAGAATTTTGATGATTGATTGGCTGCTAATCAAGCAGTTTGTTTCTGTTCTGGATGGTGTGAAGCTTTTCAAGTGATGTTGGAGTTGCTACAGTCAACAATTAACTCATTTGATCCATCTGAGAATAGTACTTTCACAGGTAGTTCTTTACACATCTCTGCCACAACATTCACTGCTGGATATAATGGCCACACCTTGCCCATAGCTGTTCAAGTTGACAATACTTTCAAAGGATTTGCTTGTGGTTCCTTCACCATAACAGTCATTGTGAAAGAGAAACAACAGTCATATTTAAATGTATAATGCAATCTTATGATAATGAGTCAAATTAGTAGTGTGGCTCCTTTACCTTGCTAGAATTAACACACTTCCATGCACATGGACCAATCCTCTGAAAACAAAAGAAATATGTTTTGGCCATGCATTATTTTGAATTATCCAGCAGCCTGGGAAGCCTATAGTTCCCATTTGCTTTCTAAATGGGAGCACCTCAGCTAATCACTCGACCTGCTAGCCAATCAGTGCCATTTTCACCTAAATTGTTGTGATCCCTTGATGTCTGGCATTTTTGCATTTGGTCCTGATGACTGCAAGACAAAACAATTCAGCAACACATATCAATGTTCACAAGATTCAATATCCAGGGTACAAATGTGGGTGGCACGGTGGCACAGTGGTTAGCACTGCTGCCTCACAGCGCCAGAGACCTGGGTTCAATACCCGCCTCAGGCGACTGACTGTGTGGAGTTTGCACGTTCTCCCCGTGTCTGCGTGGGTTTCCTCCGGGTGCTCCGGTTTCCTCCCACAGTCCAAAGATGTGCAGGTCAGGTGAATTGGCCATGCTAAATTGCCCGTAGTGTTAGGTAAGGGGTAAATGTAAATGTAAATGTAGGGGTAGGGGTATGGGTGGGTTGCGCTTCGGCGGGGCGGTGTGGACTTGTTGGGCCGAAGGGCCTGTTTCCACATTGTAAGTAATCTAATCTAATCTAATCTAATCAAATGAGTGACATGTACTTTATCATTCAGAGGACTGCAACAACAATCAGGAGTTTATATAAACTACATGGAATTTCATTCCATCAGTAGATGGTTGGGTTGGAGTCAAAAGAAGATACTCTTCAAAGTGAATGAAATGTATCCAAATTACAAGATTACAAGTCAACAATTAAAAATAAATCAAACTTTTGAGGAGCTACAAGAAGTTTAACATGGATTGATAAAGAATTAAGTTCAAAATAAAAACACATTTTCACCTTTAACTACTCTCTCATTTCTGTTAATTTCTCAATTTTTCATCACATTTTTTCCAGCAGAAACAGATTATTCAGAAGAGAAAATCCTTGCTCTGATGGAATAACAGAAATTAGATATTTCTTTGCCACTAACCTCATCACTAGACTCCATGAAATATATTTTAAATTGACACACATTATAATGGTGTTTGGCCTGATGTGTAATGCCAAGTTGACAGGCATGGGTTCACTGACAATTCAAATCTTATATTAAGGAAAAATTAATGGATTCAATATTAATTTGTGGTCAGCCACTCAGATTATCCCTTAATTCTGACTTAATTTAAATTTGACACCCTGAAAATGCCAAATAGAAGACCTGAAAGAGTGTCACCTCACTCAGACACAAAGGGAGAAGAGGTCACAGTGGGGAAGAGGAAATGAATTACTAAAGAGATAAGCCAGTGTTTTTGACCAGCCAGAATACACTCCACCCTTTGATTCCTGCCACTCCAAAGGTATAATCCTTTTTTTTCGAATATATTCTTGCCTGCATCCAGTTTGGAGCATCAGCACAAATTCTTGTTTCAGTCTATCCCATGGGTTTACATTGTTTTATTACATTCAGTTTGTATCTTAGATTAAATGACACCAATTCACTGTAAAATAATTATTGACTGAAGTGAGCTAAACAGATCCTGTAAATGCCAACGACATTATTTAATGTACAGTCTTAGAACTCTTCTATGTGTAAAAGACCATGAAGCCATATAGGAATCAGTGGATCTAAGTAAATAAGCAGAATGAAGGTGGTGAGTTTATGTATGAAATGATTTGCAAGAAAAGTAAAGAAAGGGAAAATGTTTAAACTCAAAAGATTATTTGCTGCATGTTATTTTATTTAGAGAGGGAGAATGATAAAGCAACACAAAAGTTTTCCATTCTAATTATCTGCTCATACATTTGTGAGAAATATTAATTGCATATTCTTTTGTTCAGACACTTGGTTGGGTTTTGTAGAGTCCATTGGAGTGGGAAAGGTAGGAGACAGGATCAGAGAATCTCACAGAATGCAGGAATTCAGTCCCATCAGTGGGGAAATGCTTCCCAATTATCTCAGCAGCAGATGGGAAGGCAAATGGAAATGAAAGCAGACATTATACATATTAATAATCAGTCACTTGTATTGAATTTACATGACAGTCACCATGATTTAATAGAGCCTCCATGATACAATGAAACTGCACGGAGTCTCCAACTCTGTCAATAATCCACCCATAAATGCTAGTGATTTAAATATTGTTTTCCTGGCTCACTCTGACAAATCTTTTGACTTGCAAGAGAAACAGTCACAGACTCGCATGTTCAGAGAGCTTTCCTTGTTGTTCAAACTTGATCTGGCACTCCAATGAGACAGCATATAGCCTTGAGATAGGACAGCCGATCATTAAAGAGGTATTACATGCCTAAATCACCAAGGGGAGGGGAGCCAGGAAGATGCCTTGAAATAAAGATGCCAGAAACAGAAGTAATTTATCCTGCACTCTTTATTCTTGTGCATTGGAGGGTTCAACAGTATACAGGACCACTGGGCACACAGGAACAGTGCAAGTAGCCCTGCAGCGTAACTGTGGATAGTACAATGACAGGAGCTAGACAAGAACAGAGGAGCCAATTGTGAGTTTACAGGACCAAATTAACATACATACAAGGATCAGAAAGGCAGTGCCTGAAGAGACAACATCTCTGCAGACAGACCCTCACAGAACTATACTCCTTCATGCAGGGTTACCTGCATCCATGGAGGTATCATTCATACCCGATGTCAATAGCACTAAAAGTCACTGTAGTTCTTAACTTCAATTCAGACAGTGCCTTTCTGTAGTCAAGACATTTGTAGCATTGCCAAAACAGTCAATTACCCCTGCACAAAGATGGCGATAAATATAATATATATAAAAGAGGAATTTGTAAGATCTCAACTTGATTAGGACAGCCATGCAGAATGGGCAATGGAGTTTGCAGCCATTATCTGCTGTTCCTGTGTTCAAGTTGTAATAGACTGCACAGAGTTATCGTCAAGACACCATCCAAACAGACAACCATGTTTATGAACAGATATGGATTCAAACCCCTCATGTTCAGCTGATCTATGATGATAAAAAGTGAATTGTACAGGCGTGTGCTTGCCATCCCTGCAGTAGGATGTAATTGCAGTTCAATGCTCACATCACATGTTTGCATGAAGGTCACACATTAATGGATGGGTCCTCAGGTGAAAGATGTTCCCCTCTTTTCACATGGGTGAAGGTGCTCTTACAGTGAGGCACAGGAGAGGGTCAGTACCAGTCATGACAAAAAACCACCATCAAAGAGCAAACTATTCATCTGAGGGTGGATGTGCTTCCAATGCAATGATCTTGTTGGAAGTAGTCTGTAATATGATTCAATAAATAGTTTCAAAGATTAATTATATCCTTTGTAACTTTGACATGCAGAGAAAGAGGAGGAGGCAGTCAGTTTATTTTGATGACGTAGATCAGGAGGTAAAGAGCCACTTCGAATGGGCTTTGTGTGCTGTAATAAAGTACATCTGGACATGTGGGGAAAGCAGTCTGCTGCTCCAGTTGGCTCTGTTGTCTGATGATTGTGGTGGGTATCCTCTGGCAGTTCTGGACTGTATGTCAGGCTCACCTGCACCAGTGAAGAAAAGACACCAATGCCAATTCCATTGAAAGAGTTCAAATCATCAAAGAGGATCTGGGGAGTTCAAAAAATCATTTGCAGTAACTCAGGAGTAACCAGGGAGATGCATCTGGATCTCTTCAACATCTCTCCATATAATCTGGGGTTGCCCTGCTCACCTTTGATTGAGATGTATCCAGAGGGGTGTTCAAGTGAGTATTTGATGTGCGCTTTGGAGTCATGTGATCCTGTGGCAAATCCATATAACTCACCACGAAGTGCTTAGGTTAAGATGGTGACATTCATCTCAACTAGATACATCAAGGGTCACCAATGGATTCAAGAATGACAACAAAATCCAGACTTTTGCTTTATTTATAAAAGCTCAAGTGAAAAACAGGCAGGATAAATAGGGTATGTACTCTATTTTGGAATTATATTTAGTTTTGAATTATAAAAGTTGTATGTAGCTCCAATGCAGAGTCTATCTAGACCATTTTGTCAGAATTTCAAATGCATTTTGTCTTCCTTGACTGTTAGAAATCTTAATGTGTAACTGAGGCCTTTCAGTCTCCAATGGTTGAACTGTTTTAGAAAACAAACAGATGATCAATATGCAAAGAGAAATGCAAGAAAACATCTATTTGTCACTCATTACTTTCTCACAGCTCTTACCAAATGTAAATCATGTTGATCTGTAAACTTCTTTGTAATATTAACAGCAAAATGCTCCCCGTGCAGAATGATTTTGCAGAGCAGTGTCCCACTGGGCGCTGAATCCTTCAAGTATTCCATTGTTGGAATTTGCACCAAATTTGATGTTAACAAAAATAACACATTTGATTGATGCAGTTCTCCAAATTTATTCAGGAAGAGCAAAATCATATTTCAAACAAAATCAGATATCATTTCTCGGTAGAAGTATATTGCTAAATTAGTAATGAAGGAGCTAGAGTCACAACTATTCTTAAGAATTACTTTGCGAGATGCTAGCATGTTTTAAGATATCATTTCCGTGCCAGCTTTTACCCATTCCTTATTAACACTACAGGTAATAATGACACATAGAGTTATGGCATTGTATTTGAATAATGAATAAATTTTATCTTCGTTTATTTTTACTTGCTGAGGGTGGTATGTATACTCTTTTGTTTAATGATCATTCATTTGTCCTTTGATGAGATATCATAAATTAGACACCATGCAGCTGTGTTAGCACACGCACACACACTGGAATAAAACAGCTTAACCATGGAATAATTGTTTGAAAAAGAAAAATGTAATATAGTTCATAAAAATAATAATTATTGCTTTTAGTAAGCTTATGTTGTCTCTGTAAATACCACTTTGGCAGTCAATACTATTGATATTTTGTTTTTAAATATGTTAACCATATTTCAGTAGTAGTATTTAAAGGATGGCTGTTTCTACCTTTGTTGCTGTAATGGATTGTCAGCAGCATATATTTTTTCTGTATCTCTAGAGGGATTTGTACCCATTGTAAGAGATGCCTGCAGCAGGCACCTGATTGGAATCCGGAACATTGTCAGTACAGTTGGAAAAGACAACTAGCCTAAAAGGGTTAACTCAGAAGCTTTGGTATAGGTCCAACCAGTGATAAACAAATGCCTGTATCTAGGAAGAGATAGCTGTTCTACATTAGTATTTAGTTAGTTACTTCTACAGGTACATAGTATAGACCTAGTTACTGTCTCTTAGGAGATAACAACGCATTTGATGTAAAGCTGGTGTAGTAAGCTAATGTAACCTGTTATCTTTATATAATAAATGACTTATTGTTACTTAAGTCTATGATTTTTCTGAAGACTTATTAGGGGTTAACCCTTCACCATTTAATACTAGCAATTCCCGCAGACTCGTAATATGAGGAGGGATTGTAGCAGGATACCTCTACAAAGAAGATAACAGCAGAATGGGGTGACTGCTTCAGACATGTCTTACAATGGGTACAAGTTTCATTGCAGAGACATGTTGACAAATATATGTTGACAAATCAGTGCTGGAGCAAGGCTTGAAGGTACCTTCTTTTAGATGAGCTATGAAACTTCAGCTGGAATTTAGATTCCACGGTGTTTTCAAAGAAGGTTGACAAGCAGGAGGCTGGAAGAACACAGCAAGCCAGGCAGCATCAGGAGGTAGAGAAGTCAATGTTTCAGGTGTAATCCTTCTTCAGGACTGGGGGTGGGTGTAATGGGTGCAGCAGATAAAAGTCGGGTGGGAGAGTTGGGGGAGGGGCAGCTGGTTGGTGAGGTGGGGATAGGTGAACACATTTAGAGGATACAGCCTGGTTAGTCAATGGGAGGAATGAATCCAGTTGGTAGCTTCAAGGTCACTTCTGCCAACTCCAACTAGACCCCACCACCAAGAACATTTCTCCTCCCCACCTCTCTCTGTCTTTCACAAGGACTGTTTCCTTTGCCAATCCTTTGTTCACGCCACTTTCCACATTAATACCCCTGAACCCCCAAGCACCTTCCCCTGCAACTGGAAAAGATGCAAAACCTGCCAGCACACCACACCCCTCACCTCCGTCCAGGGGCCCAAACGGTCCTTTCAGGTGAGACAGAGATTCACTTGCCTATTCTCCAACCTAGTTTATTGTATCCAGTGATCCTAATGTGGTCTTCTCTACATTGGGGAGACCAAACGCAAACTTAGGGAATGGGACAATGGGCATCTCAGCTGGACCTGCAAGGGCTTACCGGACCTCCCAGTTACCAGCCATTTTACTTTCCCTTCCCACTCCCTTTCCGACATGACCATCCTTGGCCTCCTCATTGTCACAGTGAATCAGAGTGCCAATTGGAGGAACAACATCTCATCTTTTGCCTGGGCAGCCTACACTGTGTCAACACTGTGTTCCTCAATTTCAAATAACTTTCCTTACCATCCCCCAATTCTCTTCCCAGCCCCTCCCCCTCCCTTCTATTCCTCTGATCGACCCTTCCTTCCAGCTACTAACCAGATTCATTTCTCCCATTGATCAACCAGGCTGTACCCTATATCTGTCTTCACCTATCCCTATCTCATCACCCCATCCCCACCTCCCCACCCAACACCCTGCCCCATTCTACCCTTTATCTACACCACCCTTTATCTACAGCTCCCCTTACACCCACCCCTGGCCTGGAGGAGGGTTATACCTGAAATGTTGACTAATCCACCTCCTGATGTTGCCTGACTTGCTGTGTTCTTCCAGCCTCCTGCCTGTCTACATTGCATTCCAGCATCTGCAGTTTTTTTTGTCTCGAATTTTTCAAAGAAAAGCAATCTGTTTTTTTCAGATCAATATCTATCCCTGAAAAACCGTCCCAGAAAATGATTACAGTATCTGACTATTGTCACAATATTGTCATCAAAATGTTGCCATGTTTCATAGAAGGACAATATTGTTAAAATATGTAAGAGATTTCAAAATATTTGGGGCATCCTGAGCTAAAGAAAACCACTATATAGATGCAGATTCTTTCTTTTGAGTGATGTTGTGGAACCTTTTATATTCATCTGAGGAACGATTGGCTCGTAGTTTAATGATTTATTAGAAAATGAATGAGGTGCTATTAACATGTGATAACATAGAAACATGGATAATGGGAGCAAGAGTAGGTCATATGGCACGGATTCCTGTGTCATTCATCATGATATTGTTGATTGTCTATCCCAACATCATGTTCCTGCTCTCTCTCGTTCCACATTACCTGACAACTGTAGCTTTCAGAAATAGATTTAGTTCTTAAATTCGGTGACTTTGCCTCTGCAGCCTTCTGTGACAGAGGATTCCAAAGATTCACAACTTTCCAAGTGAAAAGGTTTCTCATCATTTTGGACTAAAATGCTCCATGGCATTTTCTGAGACTGTGACTCCTGGTTCTGGACTTCCGAGCCAGGGGAACATCATCCCCACACTCAGCTCTGCTAGAATTTTCAGAAATATTTATTTTGCTGAGATCCTCAGATATGCTTCCAAACTCTAATGAAAACAAGTCAAGTCAACTCAATCTCTCCCCATATCTCAAACCTGCAATTCTTGGAATCAGTCTAGTGATTGGCATTCCCTGTATGGCACTTAAATCTTTCTTGGACCAATGGGAGCAAAGCTGCACATAATACTCCAAGTGTGGTCTCACCAAGGCCCTGTACAGCTGCAGCAAAACTTCCTTGCTACTGTATTCAAGCCCTCTTGCAATGAAATCCAACACTTCATTTGGTTCCCTAGCTACTTGCTTCACCTGCAAGCATAGTTTTAGTGGTCAGTGTACAAGGACACTAGTCTCTTTGTTCTTCAAGCTTCCCCCCCCTCCCCATCACCATTTAAACAATACTCTACCATTCTGTTTTCCCTTCTGGAGAGGGAACTTTCACATTTATATGCATTAGCGTACATCTACCTTGTATTTGCCAGCTCACTCAACTTGTCTAAAATGTGTCACAATGTTCTTTGGTAATTAGTTTCCTTTGTTATTAGTACAAAACATTTGCTTTTGCAATTATGTTCGTATGATAAGCTTGCTTTCTATTTAAGAAATATCATACATGAACTCATGTAATAGAAGCAAAAGTAGATGATTTGGCCTGCTCCAACATTCAGTAAGATCATGGTTGATCCATTTACATTTGAATACCACATTCCCATTGATAATTGATCATTTCTGATCCCCTTGATGAATAAGAAAATGTCTACCTCTGCCTTAAATAAATGTTCAATTATCCTGACTCCATTGCATTGTGGCAGAGATCCAAAGTCACAGAAACTTCAGAAAGAAAAATAAATCCTCAACTCAGTCCTTAAAGTGTGACTACTCATTTAAAAACCATGCTCCCTAATTCTGGAATGACCTCCAAGAGGAAACATCATTTCCACATCCACCTTGTCAAGGCCATAAAGATAAAACACACTTAATTCACATCATCCCTCCAGCTTCTAAACAACATTGGAATGAAACAGTCAGTCCAACCTATCCTCACAGTACGATGCACTCATTCCAAGTACAGATAGAGTCATAGAGTCATAGAGATGTACAGCATGGAAACAGACCTTTCGGTCCAACTTGTCCATGCCGACCAGATATCCCAACACAATCTAGTCCCAGCTGCCAGCACCTGGCCCATATCCTTCCACACCTTTCCTATTCATATACCCATCCAATGCAATTATACCAGCCTCTACCACTTCCTCTGGCAGCTCATTCCATATACGTACCACCCTCTGCGTGAAAAAGTTGCCCCTTAGGTCTCTTTTATATCTTTCCCCTCTCTCCCTAAACCTATGCCCTCTAGTTATGGACTCCCCGACCCCAGGGAAAAGACTTTGTCTATTTATCCTATCCATGCCCCTCATTATTTTGAAAACCTCTATAAGGTCACCCCTCAGCTTCCAAAGCTCCAGGG
>NC_057724.1:23238075-23242572 GCF_004010195.1 Chiloscyllium plagiosum
TGTAAAAACTCTTTGGATTCTCCTTAATTTCTATTAGCCAAAGCTATCTCGTGTCCCCTTTTTGCCCTCCATTTTCCTCTTAAGTATACTCCTACTTCCTTTATACTCTTCTAAGGATTCACTCGATCTATCCTGTCTATACCTGACATATGCTTCCTTCTTTTTCTTAACCAAACCCTCAATTTCTTTAGTCATCCAGCATTCCCTATATCTACCAGTCTTCCCTTTCACCTTGACAGGATTCTTATCTCATTTCTGAAGGCTTCCCATTTCCCAGCCGTCCCTTTACCTGCAAACATCTGCCTCCAATCAGCTTTCAAAAGTTCTTGCCTAATACCGTCAAAATTGGCCTTTCTCCAATTTAGAACTTCAACTTTTAGATCTGGTCTATCCTTTTCCATCACTATTTTAAAACGAATAGAATTACGGTTGCTGGCCCCAAACTGCTCCCCTGCCCTGCCTTATTTCCCAAGAATAGGTCTAGGTTTGCACCTTCTCTAGTAGGTACATCTACATACTGAATCAGAAAATTGTCTTGTACGCATTTAAGACATTCCTCTCCATCTAAACCTTTAACTCTATGGCAGTCCCAATTGATGTTTGGAAAGTTAAAATCCCCTACCATAACTACCCTATTATTCTCACAGATAGCTGAGATCTCCTTACAAGTTTGTTTTTCAATTTCCCTCTGCCTATTAGGGGGTCTAGAATACAATCCCAATAAGGTGATCATCCCTTTCTTATTTTTCAGTTCCACCCAAATAACTTCCCTGGATGTATTTCTGGGAATATCCTCCCTCAGTACAGCTGTAACGCTATCCCTTACCAAAAATGCCACTCCCCCTCCTCTCTTGCCTCCCTTTCTATCCTTCCTGTAGCATTTGTTTCCTGGAATATTAAGCTGCCAGTCCTGCCCATCCCTGACCATGTTTCTATAATTGTTATGATATCCCAGTCCCATGTTCCTAACCATGCCCTGAGTTCATCGGCCTTCCCTGTCAGGCCCCTTGCATTGAAATAAATGCAGTTTAATTTATTAGTCCTATCTTGTCCCTGCCTGCCCTGACTGTTTGACTCACTTCTGTTCTCAACTGTACCAGTCACAGATTGATCACTTTCCTCACTATCTCCCTGGGTCCCACCCCACCCCCCGCACCCCGACCTTACTAGTCTAAATCCTCCCAAGCAGTTCTAGCAAATTTCCCTACCAGTATATTAGTCCCCTTCCAATTTAGGTGCAATCCGTCCTTCTTGTACAGGTCACTTCTACCCAAAAAGAGATTCAAATGATCCAAAAATGTGAGTCCTTCTCCCAGACACCAGCTCCTCAGCCATGCATTCATCTGCTCTACCCTCCTATTCCTGCCCTCACTAGCTCGAAGCACTGGGAGTAATCCAGATATTACTACCCTTGAGGACCTCCTTTTTAAACTCTCTTTAAACTCCCATATCTGACAAGAAGTACATATCACTGCAAAGGCCATTTTTGCTCCTTCACAATCTACAGACCCAGAAAATAAAACTGTCTTAATCATCTACAAAACACTGCCCCAGGTTAAATTAATAGCTATGGTTTATATTTCAAGTTTAATCAAGAGACTTATCTCCAAAAACATATATTCAAGAAAGAACCCACTGTACTCACTAATACAGCCTTTCTCTTGGACAGACTTAAAACAACAATTAACTTATCTAAATCTGTGTTGTGAACTTCACCCAAACCGGTTCCTCCAAGATTACTTGTGAATTTCACTGTTTATTAATTTTCCCAGATGCACTCCGATGTCCTGCGACTCATGAATTCAAAATCAGCAAAGGCAGTAACTGTAAATCTAATATACCACCTCTGAACTGCTGCCAATGCATATACATCCTTCTTTAGATAAGGAGACTAAAACTATGCAGGTATTCAAAACATGATTTCATCAATGTCCTGTATAATTTAGACATTAGATTCTTATTTTTATATTAATTCCTTTCCTAATAAAGAAACATTAGATTTCTTGATTATGTATTGTACCTGCATACTAACTTTTATAATTCATGTATTGGAACTCTTAGATCCTTCTATACCTCAGAATTCAGTAGTTATGCTCCATTTAAATAATACTGTTTTTTCCTGCCTCAGTGAACACTGCACATTTTCTCACATTATACATGCATAATACTTCATCTGTTAGATTTTTGCACTATCACTCAACTGTCTATATTTATTTGCAACTCTGTGTCCTCTTCACCACACTCTAGCTTCATGTCACCTATGAATTTAACTGGTTTGATTTTGCTTTGCTGATCTCAGTCATTGATTTAAATTGTAAAAAGTTGAGATCCAAGCTCACACTCCTGTGTGGCTCTACTCATTAACATTCTGCCAATCGAACAAGGCTCATTCATCCGGATTCATGCCCGAGCACAAGTGTACACAATCCTGAAGGTACAGCTTCCACTTTACCCAGTACTAATGCCAATGGCCCATAAACTGGAATCCCCTTCTTCTTCACTACTCTTTGGTTCATTATAGTCATCTGTATAACTTTGTGCCAGTTTGCATATATCCTGGCTAATAATGCGCACTATAACCTTTGTGATTCTGCTTTCTAATTCAGTGCTTAACTCCTGATATTCTTGTGCAGAACTTCTGTCATATTCTAATTGTGTTGTTGATACCGACATGAACCAGTGATCTCTGGATTTTCCTCCTCTGACTGGAAATTCCTTTCCAATCACAAACGATGTCCTGAATTCTGGCACCAGGCAGTCAACACAGCCACAAAAATAGAATCTTCTGGAAAAGCTCAGCAGGTCTGGCAGCATCTGTGAAGATAAATCAGAGTTAACTTTGTGGGTGCGGTGACCCTTCCTCAGAACTACCCTTCAGTCCAACTCGTCCATGCCGAACAAGTTTCCCATACTAAACTCGTCCCAAATGCCTGCATTTATCCCATATCCCTTAAACCTTTCCTGTTTATACACCTGTCCAAATGTTTTTTTTTAATATTGTAACTGTACCTGCATCTACCACTTCCTCTGGCAGTTCATTCCACATACAAACTACCCTCCATGTGACAGCATCTGTGGAAGCAGACTTAATGTTTTGCATCTTATAAGACTTCTTTCGAACCTGAGGAATCTGAAACACCAATGTTATAAAATAGTGAACACATCCAGAAAATCCAGAAGAAACTCAGCAATTCTGGCAGCATCTGTGCAGAGAGAAAATCAAGAGTTACCATTTCAAGTCCTGTATGACTTTCTCAGAATTTTTATACAAAATAATCTGTTTATTTCCCATTCTAAGTTAAACTCCTCAGTTTTTTTTAAATTACTCAATATGTTTTTTGCACCTCTGCAGTTTTTGCTCACCACACAGAAAAGAACTGAGTTCCTTGCTGAGCCGTGGAAGCTGTCATAGTTCCCATGACTGAGATTAACTCTATATTTCCAGATTCAGGAAAAGAAAATAAAACTGGTTGAACTTCTGGCTCCACACTAATACCTTGGGACCCTCAATTACTGGTCCAGTGATAGATGTGAAATGATAAAATACAATCCTGTTTATCCCAACAAAAAAAATTACGAGCTACCTAATATGCTTCACAGAACCTGTACCACCAAGGGATCATTCAACATGTGCTAGTATTTCACTGGTTTATGACTAAAGAAATACTGAATAAAGTCTAACTCCATTTCCTACTTCCTTGAACTACTGCTGGAAAATGCAGGATGCAATACAATATCTGATATGGAATCAACAATGCATACCTCTGAGAATTGACTGTTCAATATGCTCAATATGTTCCTTCATCTAAAACATAGAACATAGAACATAGAACAATACAGCACAGAACAGGCCCTTCGGCCCACGATGTTGTGCCGAACTTCTAACCTAGATTAAGTACCCATCCATGTACCTATCCAAATGCCGCTTAAAGGTCGCCAATGATTCCGACTCTACCACTCCCACGGGCAGCGCATTCCATGCCCCCACCACTCTCTGGGTAAAGAACCCACCCCTGACATCTCCCCTATACCTTCCACCCTTCACCTTAAATTTATGTCCCCTTGTAACACTCTGTTGTACCCGGGGAAAAAGTTTCTGACTGTCTACTCGATCTATTCCTCTGATCATCTTATAAACCTCTATCAAGTCACCCCTCATCCTTCGCCATTCCAACGAGAAAAGGCCGAGAACTCTCAACCTATCCTCGTACGACTCCCTCTCCATTCCAGGCAACATCCTGGTAAATCTTCTCTGCACCCTCTCCAAAGCTTCCACATCTTTCCTAAAGTGAGGCGACCAGAACTCCACACAGTACTCCAAATGTGGCCTAACCAAAGTCCTGTACAGCTGCAACATCACTTCACGACTCTTGAATTCAATCCCTCTGCTAATGAACGATAATACTCCATAGGCCTTCTTACAAACTCTATCCACCTGAGTGGCAACCTTCAAAGACCTATGTACATAGACCCCAAGATCCCTCTATTCCTCCACCT
>NC_057724.1:23245163-23264045 GCF_004010195.1 Chiloscyllium plagiosum
GTGCTAGCAAACCTACCCCCCAGGATATTGGTGCCCTTCTGGTTCTGGTGCAGCCCGTCCTGTTTGTACAGGTCCCACCTTCCCCAGAATGCAGTCCAATTGTCCAAATATTTGAAGCCCTCCCTCCTACACCAGCCTTGCAGCCATGTGTTCAACTGCACTCTCTCCCTATTTTTTGCCTCACTGTCACGTGGCACCGGCAACAACCCAGAGATGACGACTCTGTCTGTCCTAGCTTTTAGCTTCCAGCCTAACTCCTTGAGCTCTTGAATGACCTCCCCACCCCTCTTCCTACCTATGTCGTTGGTGCCAATGTGTACCACGACTTCTGGCTGCACACCCTCCCCTTAAGGATTCTGAAGACACGGTCTGAGACGTCTCGTACCCTAGCACCCGGGAGGCAACAAACCATCCGTGAGTCTCGCCCATGTCCATAGAACCGCCTGTCCGTCCCTCTAACTAGAGAGTCCCCTATCACTAGCGCTCTCCTCCTCTCCCCCTTTCCCTTCTGAGTCTCAGAGCCACAGACCCCTTCACTGCAGCTTATACCTGCAACGCTGTCCCCCCCAACAGTTTCCAAAGCTGTATACTTATTTTTTAGGGGAACGACCACAGGGGAACCCTGCACTGCCTGCTTCTTCCCCTTCCCACCTCTAACTGTTACCCAGCTACCTCTGTTCTAACCATTACCTTGAAGAATTTGAGGTATAAATGGAAACATTTCTTAGTTCATTGATCTGCACTCTCTCTCTGTACAGCATAGCTCTTTTGTAACTTTTTAAAAACATTTTTTGTCCTGAGACGTTATTGGCTCTTACAAGGTAATTGGTTCTGCATCATTGTCATTTCTGACAAATTCCACTTTGTTTTACACTTCAGACTCTTAAAACCATACAAATGCCACATGTTTCATTTACCAGATAAAATCAACGACAAATCTTGGTATATTTCAATGATATCATTCATTTTACAGAAATATTGTTCAGTTGGGAAATGAAAAAACTGAGATATAATCAGGAGCTATATACATTGATTGTGTTATTATTTGTCTTGAGGTCTTTGTGAAGTGTTGATGTGCATATGATAGATGTTTGTAAGGGGGAGCCTCACCAAAATAAACTCAGTTCTTAAATTAATGCTAGTGTGAGAATTGGAGATAAACAATCAGTAAGTAATTAGAACAACTAACTCGAGTGAATCCTCTGAAGCATCAGAGAAGGTTGATCAAGGCAGTAGACATTGTAAAGATGTGCTTTTAGTTTGCATTTAGCAAAGTGCCACAGAGAAGCTGTCTCAAGAAGGTGGAAGTAAATTAAATGGACATCAGTACCAATGGTATGGAATTGACAGAAAACTGAGGGTCATGTTGGATTAATCTTTTCTTTCTGAGATAAAGCATGATTTGCAGTGCTGTTCACCTTGGATCTAAATTTCATAACCGTTGCATATTCAATTTTTATAAATGACCTCTTCTCGGGTGTGGAAAAAGTGAGGACTGCAGATGCTGGAGATCAGAGCTGAAAACGTGTTGCTGGAAAAGCGCAGCAGGTCAGGCAACATCCAAGAAGCAGGAGAATCGACGTTTTGGGCATGAGCCCAAAGAAGGGCTCATGCCCGAAACGTCGATTCTCCTGCTCCTTGGATGCTGCCTGACCTGCTGCGCTTTTCCAGCAACACATTTTCAGCTCTTCTCGGGTGTAACAAGAATAAAAATTGCAAATAATATGAAACTTGGTGGTTTTTAATATGTGGTGTTGAGGGTATACTTCATGATGACAGACATGATGGTGAAATGGAGAAATTCTAAGAATGGCAGATGGGGTTTAATTGAGCAATGTGTGAAGGGTTCCATTTTGGAATAATATTAGGAAAAACAGCACGCACTAAATAGGATTATATAGAAAAATGAAGATAAGCAGAAAAAGCTGAGACATCACTCAAGATAACAGGGAAGGTTGATTAGGAAAGTAAAACCTCATGGGCGGCACGGTGGCACAGTGGTTAGCACTGCTGCCTCACAGCACCAGAGACCTGGTTCAATTCCCGCCTCAGGCGACTGACTGTGTGAAGTTTGCACATTCTCCCCATGTCTGCGTGGGTTTCCTCCGGGTGCTCCGGTTTCCTCCCACAGACCAAAAATGTGCAGGTTAGGTGAATTGGCCATGCTAAATTGCCCATAGTGTTAGGTGAAGGGATAAATGTAGGGGAATGGGTCTGGGTGGGTTGCAGGTCAGTGTGGACTTGTTGGGCCGAAGGGCCTGTTTCCACACTGTAACTAATCTATCTAAAATCCCTTTTCAGTACTGAGTGAACTCCCTTCTTAGTCATATCAATAGGGTTTATTTAACTGATGATTCAATTTTCAATTTTATAATCTGATAGCCTCTTCCTGAGTTTTCCTCACACAACTAAGCTTATACTTTCTCAGTTTTGATAACCCCTTCAAGATTTTAACTGAAGACTTCTGGTTTGGATCTTTCAAAATAAACTCTTTATGCTGAGGTGACAAATTTTTAACAATTGTAACTGCGTCCTTTCTTCAAGAGGGACTTGTTTTACATAGCTAGCCTCATTCAAGACTTGTGCAAACTGTAACCAAAAGGACTTTCCAAGTTATGGCTGTTTCCCTAACCCATAAATATCCCCACTCTGGGTCATTTTAGCTGAAGTTTAACGTGTTACACAGTTTAAGTTGTTCAGGCAAAAACACTTTGCCACTGTCAAAAGTTCCCAGTGGCCTCCAAGAAACATATCTCTCCAACTATTTTTTTAAAAATCAAACCATGGCTTCAGAAAGCCTTACAAGTTTTGTGATCACATCCTTTCACATGCAAATCCACTGTAACCCATATGGCACTAGTTTAAATCCAAAGTTAGAAATAAATTATATTAAAATACAAATAAATCTCCCATCTTAAATCACAACATTTTATTGACTTTAAACCAATTTACAAAACATATATTTTTAAAAATAATTTGTGAATAGAAGAAAGCCTTAACAATTTTCAACTTCTAGTCTTAACAATCTGAAAGATCTTCCTGAGATTTCATACAAGTGAGCTTATGTTTTCTCAGTTTCTCACCAAACACTTGGTTCCATTTATTGTAGAAGAGAAAGAACCAATTTTAATTAACTTCAATAAATCTCACATCTAATACTATTGTTTTTTTTTAAAAAAGTTTCTTGTGCTAAGTTTATCAATATTTTGAGTAGCATGGTGTAAATGTCCCAGCATATCCCCATATGAATGGGCTGCAATCTCAGTAAAAATACTACGTGGTGTCACTGTGCCAATGCAAGGAATCTTGGATTGGAGATAAGGAAAGAAAATTGACAGCTACATTTCTTGTGCTGATCATCACACTTTTTCACATTAAAGCTATTCTGGCTTTGATAGACATCATGAAAAATATTACATGAACATCAATTTAAAATAGAAATTGATGAATTATGACAAGCATTGTTACAGCTGATTAAATGCTGCAATGGAAGATAGAACATTAAAGGAATTCATTCTACTTCTTTGAAAAAAACAACAAACTTTGTCTAATATTTCACTTACCTTTGACTTGCTGCATTTTGTTATTGTACAAAGGGCATTCAGAAACAACCTGACTAAGAAAAAAGTTGCTGCAATACTCTATTGCTTTGACCAAGCTACAATTGTCTAAGGAAATTAGAATTTCCAGATTCAGGAAAAGAAAATAAAACTGGTGAGTTGGAATCTGAACTTCTGGCCGCACATTAATACTTTGGTACCCTCAATTACTGGTCCAGTGATAGATGTGAAATAATAAAATACAATCCTGTTTATCCCAACAAAATCCCTTTTCAGTACTCACACCAGAGAGAACTCCCTTCTCAATCATATCAATGGGGTTTTAATTAACTGATGATTCAATTTTCAATTTTATAATCTGATAGCCTCTTCCTGAGACTTTCTCACACAACTAAGCTTATACTTTCTCAGTTTTGATAAACCCCTCAAGATTTTAACTGAAGACTTCTGGTTTGGATCTTTAGATTTAGAATTAGAATCCCTACAGTGTGAAATGGCCAATTATTTAATTGCCATTGGCTTGGCAAATATTGCCAAGTTTGTTCATTTTAAATCACATAAAATGACAGAGTCCAGGAAATTAGTTTCTCAAAAGAGTTTGAACTGTTTCTCTGTGATCTTCGTTTGGAAGTTCGGGGACAAATCTGTGAAAAACCAGCGAGTTGCCAATTCGCACTGCTGCTGTCAAACAACCTCAGTCACTCAAAAGCTCTTACCCATGACACTCAATTACAATGGACCTTAGCCCAGAATCTCAAAATCTAGATGAATAAAATAGATATATGGAAACAAAACTCATTAAACTACAGACAGATAAACTATTTAATTGCAATGTGATGAAACAACAAAACATCTGTACTCATTTAGCAGTACTGGACAGTGCTTTAAACAAATTCTACTTTGAAAAAGGACTTGGGGCACAATCTAACTGAGTCCCAAATGATGTGGACTATGGCAAGAAATCTGGTAAAATTGCAAGGGAAGTCCATCAAAGATTTTCTGAATATTGGCGACAACTAGTTGCATTTTTCAGTAAAGTTCCGACATTGTTGTGATTTTCACTAAGCAGGTGGCTCAATGGTTAGCACTGCTGCCTCACAGCACCAGGGTCCCAGGTTTGATTCCAGCCTCGGGGCGACTGTCTGTGTGGAGTTTGCACATTCTCCATGTGTCTGCGTGGGTTTCCTTTGTGTGCTCCAGTTTCGTCCTGCAGTCCAAAGATGTGCGGGTCAGGTGAATTGGCCATGCGAAATTGCCCATAATGTTAGGTGCATTAGTCAGAGGGAAATGGGTCTGGGTGGGTTACTCTTTAGAGGGTCGGTGTGGACTGGTTGGGCCGAAAGGCCTGTTTCCACACTGTAGGGAATCTAATCTAATCAATGGAGAGAGGTGCTTATTAATGGGGATTATTGCAAGTTAATTGCTTCATGAACCACATTTTGCCTTCTTAATATGCCTATCGTATCTTCCTATGTCTCCATCTGCCACAAGGCTGAGGATTCCTGAAATGAAATCGAGCAGGTACCTGGTGACTCCAGCCCATCGCCTGCTCTTCTGGACTGCCATCCAGAACATTGTAGTATGCAGAAAGAAATCAATGGATTACTCAGGTGGACAAAGCAGTGGCAAATGGAATTCAATGTGGAAAAATGTGAGGTAATGCAATCGCAAACGTTAACATAGCAATGGATAACATTATGAATGGATGGACACTAAAAAATATGAACGATCAGAGGGACCTAGGTGTGTATTTCCACAGCTCCATAAAGTTGGTGGGGCAGTTGATGAGATGCTTTTAAGGTACATGAAATCCATGCCTTTATTACTCAAGGCATAGAATGCAAGAGCAAAGAAATTATCATTGAACTATATGGAATGCTGCTTAGGCGACAAAAGGTGTACTGCATGCAGTTCTTGTTACACAGTATAGGAAGGATGTGACTGCACTGGAGAGTATGCACTTGAGATTTACCAAGATGCTTCCTCTTCTGGAAGATCTGAGCAATGACGAAAACATTGGAGAGGCTGGGATCAATTTCCTTGGAGCAGAAAAAGTTGAGAGGGGAACATAGAAGTGTAGATATTTTCTCATCAATCTGGTCCAAGATGTTATTATACATGTTTAGAGTAGGTAGGACTTTGGGTCATCATAGTCATAGAGGTTTATTACATGGAAACAGGCCCTTTGACCGAACTTGTCTATGCTGCCCAGTCTTCACAATTAACCTAGCCTTATTTGCCTATGTCTGAATTTTATCTGCCCACACCTATCCCATCCATGTACCTGTCCAAATGCTTCTTAAATGAAATTTGCACAAACTTGTACTCGCCTCCACCACTATCTCTGGCAGCCTGTTCCAGACACTCACCACTCTGTATGAAAAAATTGCCCAATGGACATTTTCACTCATTGCAGAGTCAATGACCAAGGAACCTGGTGACTCCAGCCCATCGCCTGCTCTTCTGGACTGATACAATGTGAAAGGCTCAGGAGAGTTGTGGGGATTTTTTCTTTCAATTGGAGGTTGCTGGGAGTCTGGAACTCTGTCTTACTATGACCAGTTCAACCTTTGGTACCTTTCCCCTCTCACCTTAAAGCTATGCTCTCTAGCTTTAGAGTCCTCTACCAGGGTGAAAAGCTGTTGGCTATATACCTTATCTATGCCTCTCATGATTTTACAGTCTGCTATGGTCCAGGGAAAAAAAAGTTCCAGACTATCCAGCCGCTTTTCATAACTTAGCCCAGGTAGTATACTAGTAAGTCTTTTCTGCACTCTTTCTAGTTTAACAATATCCTTTCGATAGTAGGCCATCCAGAACTGCATGTAGTACTTGAACCTGGGCCTCCTGGTTAAGGAATAAGGATGCCACCTGGACCCCTCCTGATAGAGGTGCTTAAGTTTGTGTGGGATATAAAAACAGTTTTTCATTAGTAGAGGAGTCAATGACCACAGGATCATAGCTTTAAGATACATTGTGAAAGGCTGAGGAGGGTTGTGGGGATTTTTTTCTTTCACTGGAAGGTTGCTGAGAGTCTGGAATGCACTGTCTCACTATGATCAGGTCAACCTTGGTGCTGAGGGGGTCCATCATCAACTGCATTCCTGCCGTCACTTGTCATTTACTAGAAGTGACCTGCACTAGAAAATGCCCAGTTTAGGTGAAGCCTGTACCAATTTGTTACCAATGTACCAGGCTTGGCTCCTGCTGGATGGGAGGCCACTGAAAGAGCAAATGCAACAATCATGCATTTTCAGAAGGCAACCATTTTTCATTGGCAATCATATCATTGTGCATGTGAAATGCATGCAGTGCACACATGATTGGACTTCAAATGCTGGTCAATAGCAATGACCACCATGTCATTGGTGACATGTCATTAGTATTTGCAAATTGCACATAGACAACTCAATGAAATAGAAGTTAGCACAAAAGACTTTAAAAGAGGCAGATAATGGGAGCAAACAATACTTCCTTGTAGGCATGCTGAGAGACATGAAAATAATCATGCCTTTTTCTACACTGTGAGTATGACATATACAACATTATACAATTATCCCTTTTATGATTAAAGCGGGCTGGGATAGGAACTGTTCAAAGCTTCTGGTGAAATATCAATATACTGTAGTAGTCACTCCACCAATGAATCATCTCTACAAAGTGTCATGATTGCTTGGTAAGTGACCTTCATTGATAGGGTGTGGTATGCTTCCTTGAACAGAGAAACGTTTGCAGTTGTCATCTGTGGGGTGTTCCAGTACTGACTTTTTTCAGAGCTATGAATCTAATCTGTTCCTTATATTTCCAAACCAAATCATTGTCAGTAAGTGTGATGGAACTAGACACTAGAAAGATGGTTGTTGCATTGACTAACTTGTTAAGAAGGCAAAGGCTGATAGAGGAGCCATAGCAACAGCAGGCTACAGCAGAGATCAAATAGCATCCAATTCATGATTTGGTACTCATGCTCTTAGCTTGCTCTCTTTCATTTAGTGGCTGACCACAACAGTAACCAAATAGCCAACAACATCCTTATAATCTATCAAGCCAAGTTCTTTTTCATATTCACTCATGAGAAGTAAGCTTCTCTGGCAGATCAGCATTAATTGCCATCCCAAGTTGTCCTTAAGAGGTTGGTGGTGAGCTGCATTCTTGAACTGATGCAATCCACATGTTATTGGTTAACCCACAATGCCATTAGGAAGGCAATTCCAGGAATTTGACCCAGCAACAATGAAAGAACGTCACCATATTTCCGCCTCAGGAAGGTGAATGGCTTGGACGGGAACCTATGGTGTTCCCATGTATCTGCTACCCCTGTCCTTCTAAATGGAAATAGTCAAGTGTTTGGAAGGTCTTTGGTGAATTTCTGCTGTGTATCTTATAGATTGCACGGACTGCTGCTAGTGAGCAATGGCAGAGGAAGAGGTGGATGGCGTGCTGAACAAATGAGTTCCTTTGTCCTGGATAATGTCAAGCTTCTTGAGTATTGTTTGAGCTGCACTCATCCAGGTAAGTGGGGAGTATTCCATCACATGCCTGGCATGTGACTGGCAGTGGTACACATGCTCTGAGAGGTCTGAAGATGGATTACTCACTGCAGTATTCCTATCCTCTGATCTTCTCTTGCAAGCACTGTAATGAGTCCATTGAATTTCTGGTTGAAACTTTATTGCTGGAACAGCACAGCAGGTCAGGCAGCATCCAGGGAACAGGAGATTCGACGTTTCGGGCACAGGCCCTTCTTCAGGCCTGTGCCCGAAACGTCGAATCTCCTGTTCCCTGGATGCTGCCTGACCTGCTGTGCTGTTCCAGCAATAAAGTTTCAACTTTGATCTCCAGCATCTGCAGACCTTACTTTCTCCTCCATTGAATTTCTGGTCAATGATAACTCCCAGGATGTAAATAGTGAGACATTCAGAGATGGTAACACCACTGAATGTCAAAAGATTATGGTTAGATTATCTCTTATTGGAAATGGCCATTGTCTGGCATTTATATGGAGTGAATGTTACTTGCCATTTATCAGTCTGACCCTGGATATTGTCCAGGTCTTGTTGTATTTGAACATGGACCAATTCAAATACAACAAGACCTGGACGTTGTGCAATCATTAGCGAATATCCCCACTTCAGACTTTATGATGGAGGCAAGGTCATTGATGAAGCAGCTGAAGATGGTTGGGCCTAAGACATGGACCTGAGGAACTCCTGCAGAGGCATTCTGAAGCCGGGATGACTGATCTCCAACAACCAACTGTCATCTTATGTGCCAGGTAGGATTAATTTGCCCTCTGATATCCACTGATTCCAGTTTTGCTCTTCGATGCCACATTTGCTCAAATGCAGCCTTGATGTCAAGAGCTGTCAGTCTCATCTCACCTCTGGAATTCAGCTCTTTTGTCCATGTTTGAATCAAGGCTATCATGAGGTCAGGAGATGAATGGCCCTGGCAGAACCCAACCGGGTGTCACTGAGCAGGTTATTGCTAAGCAGGTGCTGCTTGATAGCACTGTTGATAACTGAGAGTAGACTGATAGAGCAGCAATTGGTCTTGTTGCATGTGTCCTGCTTTGTGTGTCTAGGACATTCTTGGGCAATCTTCTACATCATTGGGAAAATCCCGGTGTGTTGTAGCTGGAATCTACTGCACTCTGGAATCTGATTTTTTTTCCTGTATTACCATCAGCTGGGATCATAACAATAGGAGAGAGGAAAATGTTAATTGATTCATCCTTCCATTACCCTGCAAACCAGATGTTTGACTCTCTCCAGGGCAGTTTTGCTACAATTCAACAGCATAAGAAGAGTTCAAAATGAATTCTCTGCATCAATACTCTGCTTTAAAAACAATTTGTGTCAAGAAGTCTTTCTAAAGAAAGTTTAAACAGGGCAAATGGTCACTGTCATGTTGAAGGATACAAGAAAGCTCTAACCCTTCAATAGTTGATTAATTGTATTGATTCTTTCAACTTAGTGGATGACTGCACTGTACATGAATTAAATAGCTTCCAGGATGTGTGATATTGATAAAAAGGATTTAGAGGCACAGGAGAGAGTGCAAAAGAGGATACAAGGACAATACCAGAAACGAAAGGTTAAACCAATCAGGAAAAACTGAATAGGCTATGTCACTTTTCTCTTGGAGAAAAGAGATTGATGGGTGACCTAACAAACCTAATAGAGGTCTTTAAAAGTATAAGAATTTATGGTAGATACTGGGAGAGTGTTTTCACTTAATGGAGAAGGAAAATATAAAGGCCTTCAAGATAAGTACATCACATTGAAATGAAGCAATAGAAAATTCATAGGAAGTCTCTTTATCCAAAGAGTTTTGAAAAATCAAACTCGTTACCACAGTTGCTTGATACCAGTATTATAAGTACATTTATTAAGATGTCAAACAGCCTTATGAGGCAGAAGGGAATGTAGAATTATCCTAGAATAGAATTGCTACAGTGTGGAAACAGGCCGTTCAGTCCAACAAATCTACACCGACACTCTGAAGATTAACCCAACCCCAACCTATTATCCTATATTTACCTCTGACAAATGCACCTAATCTACACATCCCTGAACAATATGGGCCATTTAACGTAGCTAATTCACTCAACCTGCACATTTTCGGACTGTGGGAGGAAACCAGAGCATGCAGAGGAAACCCACGCAGCCATGGGGAGAATGTGCAAACTCCACACAGACAGTTGACTGAGGCCGGAATCAAACCCGGATCCTTGGCACTGTGAGGCAGCAATACTAACCATTGAGCCATCGTGCCACCATATCCTGATGAAGGAAGGATGGAGAAAAGTTGAATGGAACACAATGGCCTATTTGGTCAAATGGCTTGTTTCTGAGAATCACATTAAATGTAAGGCAATGTATAAAAACCTCAAAAGATCAAAGCAGTTACCAGATGTCACTGGGAAAATCTTAGTCTCCGTGCTTTTCCTTCATGGACAGCATTGTCCCATTTTGACCCAAATGGACTGTGCACTCCAGGAAATGTGCTTATCGATCAGGGATCTGTGAACGTCAATGCAGAAGGCAAGCTCCTCACATGGATACCACATGAATGTTTAAACATGCAGCATGGGAGCACGTTGAGGGTCAGAGTTTGCAATAGAAGCTGCTCACACCTCATTTATACTAACATGGAGATATAAATCACTTCAGTTTTATTTTAATCAGAGTTTAAAAAAGACTGGCCTCTGATCAAAAAACGGAAGGTTTCCTTTGATCCTTGGTCAAACTAGTTTGTTGATTTAAATTGGCAGTGGCTGTATCAATGTCAATTTGAGGAGTTTCCTTTGAGATGAAAAATCATTCTGTTGACTAAAATTGCCAATAGCTGTAATGGAGAAATTTCCTGAGAGCTGAATAAGCTAATGGCCTTCATAATGTAAATGAATTGCAAGGTGCATTTACAGGTCGAGAGGAATGTTTCTCATAGGAAGATACACATTGTATTCCATACCATACTTAACACATGTTTTAGATTTCACTTGTTAATTGCTGCTGCTGGATCATAATGTCAGGACGAGGAAAGAGAGAGCAGAGACATACGTTCATAAAGATGGTGAGCCTGGAGGTGAGAAGGACACATAATTAGGCAGGATGATGGCAAACCTAACATCCACTGTTTTCCCATCTCCATTGGAGGTAAGGTCTGGGTGTGAAGACTCATAGTAAACCTTTCTGCCCTACTGCTAAGTGAAGCCCTTAAGTAGGCAATTAAAAGCCTCCTTCTATTGCTACTGGGATTAACCCAGTTTAAGGAAGTCTGCCACCAAGCACAAGATGCAACAAATCAAACTGCAACCTTGGACTGGGAGAGCAAGGGTATTGGGATTGGGGAGTGGAAGATGGTTCCTGACATCAAAGGAGATCAGTACCTGAGCGAGGTACTGGACATTGGCCGGGGAATGAACAAGAAACTGGATATTGGGGAGGAGCTGTCTGCTAGGATCCATCCCCATGCCCTTGCTTCCAAATCCTCCAACTGCTCCCTACAACCCTTGTGACAATGCTACTCCTTTAACAAGGTTATGCTGTCCTTGTTTTTTTTTTCCCAGAGGTTGTAAAAGACACAGAGTCTGAAAAGTTTGTGTTTGCATTGGTTTTGAGCTGGTTTGATTATAGCGAACAGATACTGCCTCGGAAAAAGGCTTTCAAGTTAAAAAAATACAGTTGTACAATGAAAGGGGAGTGGCCAGTGCTCCCAGCTCAGCTTTTCTCTGGTTTTGTTTGGTTTTTAGCACAGTAGTGTTTTTGAAGCTGCTGGGTCCAAAGAAGCAGGTTCAGGCTGGTGCTTTCTCTCTCTCTCTCTGACATCTCTCCTGTAAAACCCGGTGTTTGATTTTAGCTTTTGTGCCAAGGGGTGTTTATGGGGATTGTTGCACGTATTTGGAACAACGTCATTAATTTGATATGATCTGTTGGGTTTGCAGACAGGTTAAGTTATTCAGCATTCTGTTCTCTTTGTTTGTGGTTCATTCAGTAATCTTGTAAATAAATTCTGTTTTGTTTAAAACTAAGTGGTTTGACCAACTGCATCTCTCCTGGAATATTCGTGTTACACCTGCTTATAACAACCGGCCAAGTTAGGGTATAGGCTACTATCTTGAAATGTTTAGAGGGGGTCTGGCCTGGTCCATAACACCCAAATGCAATAAACCCCCTGAACACATCTACATTATTTCCCTTTGTCCTGGGTCATCCACAGTCCTGGGTTTGGCAGTGCTGTTCTGGCAGTAACCACCACCACTCCAGGGCACTGTTGAGTTCAAGGGCTCTGATTGATTGGCAACTTTTGCTGGGAGGGCTTTTTTTTAACCTCCAAGGTAACCGTACCACTGTTAATGCACATGTGGCTTGGAAGGAGTCACTGGAAAGGCAGCACAATTCCTTGCCAGCTCTTCACCAACAGGGAGGACCCCCGACATCTTTACAAAATTCCGCACAATACAGAATTGTGCTTCAGCACTAATTAGATTTACATTTTCAAAGTTCAAAAGCCTATTTTATTTCTTTATAATAATTATTTTGCATAAAGCCAGTAACTGAATATTGACTTTTCTTATGAAATATAATTTATATTATCCTGGGAACTTTGCACAATATGTTGTGCTTTGGTTTGCTACTAAATTACAATACCCATCTATCAGAAGTGAGTTTGATTTTAAAAAGCCTTTATTTAATGCATTAAATGGATTACTCAAGTAGCATAATTGTTAACCTTCAGGTCACAAATTTCTGAAAAGACAATTTTTTCTTAAGTCTACAGCTTGTGCGTCAGAGAGGTCAAGATCACATTCTGGGCACTCTTGTGAGTACATTGAGAGAGAAAACAGTGATGAAATACAATAAATTCTAAGAGCTTTATGAAGCATGGCTGTGCTATTGGTGCCACATGAAGGAACTCAGCAAATTCTATACAAAATGACCTGTTGATAATGTTTTCCATCAGTGGCAAGACAGATCTGCAAATACTTAAATCCTGGCAAAGGCCATTAGAATTTGGCAATCAAAGGGGATGGCAGCCAAAGTGAATAGGCTTCTCAAGGACAAATTATGCTTTTAAGCAGAATAAAGGAAGTTTCCATGCATTAAGCAGAAGAACAAACAATTTAACTAGATTTTTGAAACATGATTCAGAAATAGCTGGGATGGGATCATTGCCTGCAGGCTGCAGGATTTCACTGCGAGGCTCAAATGACTGGCAGAAGTCCACCACTCAGGGAAGAATTGCTCAGTTGTAATTTTCAGAACACAAACCCATCCATGGACTGAAGGTGGACGCACCATCCAGTCAAGCTGGATTGGGCTCTCAGAAGTGGAGGGATAGGAAGTCCTCCAACTAGCAGGATTCTGTGCAAGATATGTCAGTATCCCGAAATGGAATTATCCTCTTGTTCATCAAATAAATATTTAAATTTAAATAAATGGAGCAGATAGCTGACCCATTCTAAAATTGTTCATTCATTCCTGGCATGTCACTGACTAAGAGTATTGATTGCTCATTGCTGACTGGAGAATTGGTTGAAAGCTGCCATCTGGAACTGTTGCAGTCCGTGCAGTGTGGAAATGCCCGCTGTGCTTTGAGGAGGAGAGTTTCAGGCTTTTGACCCAGTGCCACTGATGGAGCCATGACATATTTTCAAGTCAGGGTGACATTTGGTTTGGAGAGAACCTGCAGCTTCCCATGTATCTATTGCCCTTGTTGCTCGAGGTGGTAGAGGTCCCAAGTTTGGAAGGTACTGCCGGATGAGCTTTGGTGACTTTACCGTAATACATCTTGTTGCTGCCACTGTGCAGCAGTGGTGAAAGGAATGAGTTTTCAAGATGGCAAAGGGGGTGCCAATCAAGCAGACTATGTGGTCCATGATGATGTTGTTTTAGCTGCAGTAATTCCAAGGAAGTGGACAGTATTCTCACACATTTCTGAGCTGTGTCTTGTTAACCTAAGCAACATTCCTCAGAACTCCTAGCTTTGGACCTCAAACTACAGAATCTGTCTTTTCTTGTGCTAGGTATGCTCACACCAGTGTCTTCTCCTCTCCTCTCCCTCCTAAACCTCACTCCCAACCACCAACTCCTATTGACTCACGTTTTGCTGGAGCACTTTGAAATCATGCTCAGATAAAAGTTATCTTTATTTTAAGAGAAGTCACTCCCACCCTAACACTGGAGCACAGGTCTGATCTTGATGCTTGGGTCTAGGAAGTAATGAGGTCAGGAGTTGAGTTGTCTTGCTATAGCCTAAAGAGAGTGGCACTTGATAGCACTTTTAATGACCCTTTCATTGCTTTGCTGATGATTGAAGGTAGATTGATAGGTCAGTGATTCGTTGGATTGTATTTGTCCGTTTTTATTTGCACAGGACATACCTGGACATTTTTTAATGTTGTCAGATAGATGTCAGTGTTGTAGCTGTTTGTTTTATGTAAAATGATGATAACTATTTAATACTAACAGAAAGTACTTTACAAAATTCTATGAATGACAATGGTGCAAAGTCACTAAATAGTTACCTGGACTATCAGCCCAAAATCTCCTTTTTCCCCCCAAGCCAACACTCAAACCTAACAGACCAGACAAAACGTGAGAAGTGGAGATTAGATATTCGGTTAATGGTAGAAAGAAAGAGTCAGTAAGTCACGTACAAGAGTACCTAAATCTCAACTAACCTCCAGATAAGCTAAACCCTCTGAACAGCTCAAAGCTGGTTTTGTTTAGAGGAAATATGAGGAAGAACTCTTTCACCCAGAGGCTGACAGTTATATGGTACATGCTGCCTGACAGGGTGGTGGATGCAGATATTCTCACAATATTTAAGCGGTATCTGGATGAGCACCTAAAATGCCAGGGCACAGTAGACGATGTGCCCAAGTGCGGGTAAATGGGATTAGTGTAGTTTGGTTACAAAAGAGAAAATGCTGGAAAATCTCAGCAGGTCTGGCAGCATCTGTAAGGAGAGAAAAGAGCTAACGTTTCAAGTCTAACTGACCCTTTGTCAAAGCGTAGTGTAGTTTGGTGTTTGTTGGTCAGCATAGATATGATGGGCTGAAGGGCTTGTTTCTGTCCTGTGTGACTTTATGACTCTAACAATAAGGCATGGGCAATAATGCTTTAAAGTCCTGTTTGCAACACACAACTGGATATATATAGTGAAGTGAACACACTGCTTCATGCATCTCTGATAGATATCATTTTCCTGATAAGAGCACACTCTGCAAACTGCATCCTATCTCACGAGGCAGCTTAAAAGGATTCAATGGCATGAAATATTCATGGAGTGACAAACCCTTCATCTGTACAGGAAAATCCTTCCGTTATCTACATAATATGGACAGGCTATGTCACAATTCTGTGGAGCCCATCTTGTGAAATAAAAGAAATGAATGACAAAACTCTTCCAATACATGTAGATACACACAGAAGGACTTCACATGACATTTGCACTATATTGTAACTAATATTTTTGAAGGTTATTAGCTTTTTTAGCTCTATTGCAAACTTATCTTTCTGAACCAAAGTTTGCATTGCAATCTGAATCACTGAAGGAACACCTTCCATTAGATTTCAGCAGCAACCAAAAATAATAATTTGGTAGGGAAGATTAGAGCTGAAGTACAAAGACACAGGGAACACAAAGGGGCAATTACAGAAAAGAAAATATCAAAAGAAAGAAAACTTACGTTTAGTTGCTACAGACCCCATATTCTCCAAGTTTCATGGCCAGGATTTTGATTGCATATAGTCTGAAAATGAAATGTAATATTTAATATGTGCTCTTTAATAATGGAGAAAGAATAGGTCACTTACAGCTGGTTGCCATGTTAATTTCTTACGCATCCCTTCAACACCCCATCATCATCTCAGGCTCTTTTAAATTTCGAACAACTTTAATATACTGTTAAAGCTCAAGCTGAGCTTTCAGTCACATACTTTCCGCATTACAAAGACTGACTACTTCTGTCTATGCATCATTTCCCGTTTGTACCTCTAAAATATATATGTCATCAAAATTATTCATCTATATCTTTGTCACCTCTAAAATTGATTATTCTTATGGTCAGTTGCCTGACCTTCTATCTATTTCGTCCATAAGCTTCACTTAATCTAAAACTCTATTCATTACATCTAACCTGCACTTGCTCAATACCCCAGTCCTTGCCAACTTAGTGCTGAAACACCTTAAGAGTGAATCTTTGTTTAAAGCCTTTTTGTTGTGTCTCTCTGTCTTATTATTATGACCAGCTGTAACAATAATTTGCATTTATATCATCTCTTTACCAGTAAAATGTTCAAAGGTGCTTCACACAATCCTTGTGAAACATAATAATTACCCCAAACTACAAAAGGAGATACTACAGCAGATGAACAAAAGCCGAAGCAGACTCTTTAAGGAGTGTCCAAATGGCAGAAAGAGATAGACAGGAGTAAAGCAGTTGAAGAAGGGAAGCTCAGAGTCATTATCATAGAGTCATAGAGTCATACAGCATGGAAACAGACCCTTTGGTCCAAACAGTCCATGCTGAACATAATCCCAAACTAAACCACTCCCACCTGCAGTTGAAGAAGGGAAGCTCAGAGTCATTATCATAGAGTCATACAGCATGGAAACAGACCCTTTGGTCCAAACAGTCCATGCTGAACATAATCCCAAACTAAACCACTCCCACCTGCCTGCTCCTGGTCAATATCCCTCCAAACCTTTCTATTCATGTATCTATCCAAATGTCTTTTAAATGTGATAATTGTACCCATATCTACCACTTTCTCAGCAAGTTAATTCCACACACAAACTACCTTCTGTGTAAAAGAATTGCTACTTAAGGAACAGTTGGCAATAGTAGAATAATTCAAATTTAGAAACAAAAACTAGCATTTTTACAGATCCAGCAATATGAAGTTCTCCCCTCCTGCCCCCACTCCCAATTTCATTACTAAGAATTTTGGACATCCAATAATCCCTGTTTTTGCTTTGCTGTCCTTTTCTTTGTTGGACATTGGTGAAATACTCTGGGATATTTTAGCTAGTGGATGCAAGCTGTTGTTTAAAGTGAAGGGGTTAATTCCCACTTTATTTCTCAACTCGAATTCTACACACTTATGTATGCTTCAGAAGAAAAATACAGCAATAAAACCACCGAACAAGACTTTAGCATTCATTTTATGCACTCATATATTATTCAGACTGTGATGTGTTTGAAATGAATATTCTAAACACCTGTAGAAATAAATGTCAAGATGGATTTGGAGCTTTTCATTCCCATCCACACATTACTAACAAATGCACAAATGCTTTCTCTTCCCTTCATTTCTTGATGCCTCACTGACTCTTATCTACACTGAATGAATCGCAGATATTCTTCTTTTGTGGATATGCACCTTGCTGATTTCCTAATAAATTAAAAGACATTGCAGGCAAAATAAAATTATGATATAATCAAAAAAAACTTCACATAAATATTTTAAAGTGCTGCAGAAACCGAGGTAATTATAGCTTCTCAATACTCCCAAGCTAGGAAATGAGAGGTGATTTCCCAACTTTGTTCCCATTGCCTGCTGAGAGGACTTATCAGAAACCTCACAACCCCTGCTTTAGTTTGTGCAACAATTAATTTTAATGGTTGCCATATGATTGCCGGAGCATTTGAATTTCCGATACACAAATCCCGTGGTGAGGTTTTCAGTTGAAGGTACAAAGGCAAAAGAAAACTGCATGATGTTTTAAACATGGATCTGCTCTAAGAATCTCTTCAGAGTGAATAGAATCTGTCATTTCTGTTGGACTTTCCCACTTCCTAATTTATAATCCCACCAATTCTAGAAGCAATTTTTGGTGGTCAGTTAGCTCCATTGGTTGGATGACTGATTTGTGATGCAGGGAAGCACCAATGATCCAGTTTCAATTCCTGTTTTATCTATGATTATCACAAAGGCCTCACCTTTCACCCTCGCCTGAGGCATGGTGACCTTGAGGTTAAACTCATCACCAGTTGATTCTCTACTGATAGAATGTAGCCTATAGTCGTCTGGGACTGTACAGATTTTCTCTTCAATGGAGACCACAATTTGACAGGTAAACTGAATGCATCCATTGAATTATCCACTCACTGGCAATATTTATTTTTGAACCACTGATGCAAAAACAGTATTATTTGGATGGATGAGACGTGGCAAATGGAGTTTAATTCAGATAAATGCGAGGTGCTGCATTTTGGGAAAGCAAATCTTAGCAGGACTTATACACTTAATGGTAAGGTCCTGTGGAGTGTTGCTGAACAAAGAGACCTTGGAGTGCAGGTTCATAGTTCCTTGAAAATGGAGTCGCAGGTTGATAGGATTGTGAAGAAGGTGTTTGTTATGCTTTCTTTTATTGGTCAGAGTATTGAGTATAGGAGTTGGGGGATGATGTTGAGCTCGCAGATACCTCCTCCTACTGCCCCCTTGACCATGACCCCACCCCCCACCACCAAACCATCATCTCCCAGACCATCCATAACCTTATCACCTCGGGGGATCTCCCATCCACTGTCTCCAACCTCATAGTCCCACAACCCCGCACCGCCCGTTTCTACCTCCTGCCCAAAATCCACAAACCTGACTGCCCCGGCCGACCCATTGTCTCCGCCTGCTCCTGCCCCACCGAACTCATCTCCGCATACCTTGACACCGTCCTGCCCCCTTAGTCCAAGAACTCCCCACCTATGTTCGGGACACCACCCATGTCCTCCACCTGCTCCATGATTTTCGCTTCCCCGGTCCCCAGCGCCTTATTTTCACCATGGACATCCAGCCCCTGTACACCTCCA